>NC_092085.1:6357413-6657672 GCF_043229965.1 Drosophila suzukii
GACAGACTGACGGACAGACGGACAGACGGACATGGCTAGATCGACTCGGCTATTGATCCTGATCAAGAACATATATAATTTGTGGGGTCGGAAACGCTTCCTTCTCCCTGTTACATACTTTCCGACGAATCTAGTATACCCTTTTACTCTACGAGTAACGGGTATAATAACAAGGAAGAACGCTATAGTCGAGTACCTCGACCATCAGATACCCGTTACTCAGCTAAATAGAGATATGCAAGTAGCAAAGCGAGATTAAATCTTTGATAGTTTCCAAGATATCCACATTCCTATTTACGATTTTGTGAAGTTTGTGGGCGGTTTATGGGCGTTAGGGTGGGCATGGCAGACTTTTTTGGGTCAATTGATATGTATTGATGAGAACATTACATTTCAGTTAAAATTGTTATTCTAGCATCAAAACTGTAGGAGCCACAGTTTTGGGCGGTTTGTGGGCGTTAGTGTGGGCGTGGCACTCTACTGAAACAAACTTGCACGCCAAATCTCAATAGCCTAGCTCCCATAGTTTCCGAGATCTTAGCGTTCATACGGACAGACAGACAGACGGACAGACAGACAGACGGACATGGCTAGATCGACTCGGCTAGTGATCCTGATCAAGAATATATATAATTTATGTGGGCGTTAGGGTGGGCGTGGCATATTCGCGTAACAAACTTGCGCTGCGTATAAGGCTACGGAATCTATATCTGAAGTCCTAATATTCTATCTTTGATAGTTTCCAAGATATCCACATTCATATTTACGATTTTGTGAAGTTTGTGGGCGGTTTATGGGCGTTAGGGTGGGCATGGCAGACTTTTTTTGGGTCAATTGATAGGTATTGATGAGAACATTATATTTCAGTTAAAATTTTTATTCTAGCATCAAAACTGTAGAAGCCACAGTTTTGGGCGGTTTGTTGGCGTTAGAGTGGGCGTGGCACTCTACTGAAACACACTTGCGCTGCGTAAGAAGCTCAGGAATCTGAACGCCAAATCTCAATAGCCTAGCTCCCATAGTTTCCGAGATCTCAGCGTTCATCCGGACAGACAGACAGACGGACAGACGGACATGGCTAGATCGACTCGGCTAGTGATCCTGATCAAGAATATATATACTTTATGGGGTCGTATACCGGCGGTATACACATTTAAGCGTTATAAGCGTTAGAGTGGGCGTGGCAATTTTTTTTTGGACCAATCGATAGGTATTGACGATACCAATACATTTCAGTTAAAATTTTTTATCTAGCATAAAAATTGTGGGCGTCACAGGCTTTCGCGGTTTGTGGCCGTTAGAGTGGGCGTGGCATGAAACAAACTTGCGCTGCGTAAGAAGCTCAGTAATCTGAACGCCAAATCTCAATAGCCTAGCTCCCATAGTTTCCGAGATCTTAGCGTTCATACGGACAGACAGACAGACGGACAGACAGACAGACGGACATGGCTAGATCGACTCGGCTAGTGATCCTGATCAAGAATATATATAATTTATGGGGTCGGAAACGCTTCATTCTGCCTGTTACATACTTTCCGACGAATCTAGTATACCCTGGTTTGTGAGCGTTAGAGTGGGCGTGGCACTCTACTGAAACAAACTTGCACGCCAAATCTCAATAGCCTAGCTCCCATAGTTTCCGAGATCTTAGCGTTCATACGGACAGACAGACAGACGGACAGACAGACAGACGGACATGGCTAGATCGACTCGGCTAGTGATCCTGATCAAGAATATATATAATTTATGTGGGCGTTAGGGTGGGCGTGGCATATTCGCGTAACAAACTTGCGCTGCGTATAAGGCTACGGAATCCATATCTGAAGTCCTAATATTCTATCTTTGATAGTTTCCAAGATATCCACATTCATATTTACGATTTTGTGAAGTTTGTGGGCGGTTTATGGGCGTTAGGGTGGGCATGGCAGACTTTTTTTTGGGTCAATTGATAGGTATTGATGAGAACATTATATTTCAGTTAAAATTTTTATTCTAGCATCAAAACTGTAGGAGCCACAGTTTTGGGCGGTTTGTTGGCGTTAGAGTGGGCGTGGCACTCTACTGAAACACACTTGCGCTGCGTAAGAAGCTCAGGAATCTGAACGCCAAATCTCAATAGCCTAGCTCCCATAGTTTCCGAGATCGCAGCGTTCATCCGGACAGACAGACAGACGGACAGACGGACATGGCTAGATCGACTCGGCTAGTGATCCTGATCAAGAATATATATACTTTATGGGGTCGTATACCGGCGGTATACACATTTAAGCGTTATAAGCGTTAGAGTGGGCGTGGCAATTTTTTTTTGGACCAATCGATAGGTATTGACGATACCAATACATTTCAGTTAAAATTTTTTATCTAGCATAAAAATTGTGGGCGTCACAGGCCTTCGCGGTTTGTGGGCGTTAGAGTGGGCGTGGCATGAAACAAACTTGCGCTGCGTAAGAAGCTCAGGAATCTGCACGCCAAATCTCAATAGCCTAGCTCCCATAGTTTCCGAGATCTTAGCGTTCATACGGACAGACAGACAGACGGACAGACAGACAGACGGACATGGCTAGATCGACTCGGCTAGTGATCCTGATCAAGAATATATATAATTTATGGGGTCGGAAACGCTTCATTCTGCCTGTTACATACTTTCCGACGAATCTAGTATACCCTGGTTTGTGAGCGTTAGAGTGGGCGTGGCACTCTACTGAAACAAACTTGCGCTGCTTAAGAAGCTCAGGAATCTGCACGCCAAATCTCAATAGCCAAGCTCCCATAGTTTCCGAGATCTCAGCGTTCATCCGGACAGACAGGCTGACGGACAGACGGACAGACGGACATGGCTAGATCGACTCGGCTAGTGATACTTTCCGACGAATCTAGTATACCCTGGTTTGTGGGCGTTAGAGTGGGCGTGGCACTGCGCTGCGTAAGAAGCTCAAGAATCTGCATGCCAAATCTCAATAGCCTAGCTCCCATAGTTTCCGAGATCTCAGCGTTCATCCGGACAGACAGACAGACGGACAGACGGGCAGACGGACATGGCTGGATCGACTCGGCTAGTTATCCTGATCAAGAATATATATACCTAATGGGTTCGGAAGCGCTTCCTTCTGCCTGTTACATACTTTCCGACGAATCTAGTATACCCTTTTACTCTACGAGTAACGGGTATAATAACAAGGAAGAACGCTATAGTCGAGTACCTCGACTATCAGATACCCGTTACTCAGCTAAATAGAGATAAGCAAGTAGCAAAGCGAGATTAAAATGCGCCACCTACCGGCGGTATACACATTTAAGCGTTATGGGCGTTAGAGTGGGCGTGGCAATTTTTTTTTGGACCAATCGATAGGTATTGACGATACCAATACATTTCAGTTAAAATTTTCTATCTAGCATAAAAATTGTGGGCGTCACAGTCTTTCGCGGTTTGTGGGCGTTAGGGTGGGCGTGGCATATTCGCGTAACAAACTTGCGCTTCGTATACGGCTACGGAATCTAAATCTGAAGTCCTAATTTTCTATCTTTGATAGTTTCCAAGCTATCCACATTCATATTTACGATATTTTGAAGTTTGTGGGCGGTTTATGGGCGTTAGGGTGGGCGTGGCAAACTTTGTTTGGGTCAATTGATAGGTGTTGATAAGAACATTATATTTCAGTTAAAATTTTTATTCTATCATCAAAACTGTAGAAGCCAAAGTCTTGGGCGTGGCACTCTACTGAAACAAACTTGCGCTGCGTAAGAAGCTCAGGAATCTGCACGCCAAATCTCAATAGCCTAGCTCCCATAGTTTCCGAGATCTCAGCGTTCATCCGGACAGACAGACAGACGGACAGACGGACATGGCTAGGTCGACTCGGCTAGTGATCCTGATCAAGAATATATATACTTTATGGGGTCGGAAACGCTTCCTTCTGCCTGTTACATACTTTCCGACGAATCTAGTATACCCTTTTACTCTACGAGTAACGGGTATAATAACAAGGAAGAACGCTATAGTCGAGGTACTCGACTATCAGATACCCGTTACTCAGCTAAATAGAGATATGCAAGTAGCAAAGCGATATTAAAATGCGCCACCTACCGGCGGTATACAGATTTAAGCGTTATGGGCGTGGCAAATTTTTTTTGGACCAATCGATAGGTATTGGCGAGACCAATACATTTCAGTTAAAATTTTTTATCTAGCATAAAAATTGTTTAAATTTTTTATCTAGCATAAAAATTGTGGGCGTCACAGGTTTTCGCGGCTTGTGGGCGTTAGGGTGGGCGTGGCATATTCGCGTAACAAACTTGCGCTGCGTATAAGGCTACGGAATCTAAATCTGAAGTCCTAATATTCTATCTTTGATAGTTTCCAAGATATCCACATTCATATTTACGATTTTGTGAAGTTTGTGGGCAGTTTATGGGCGTTAGGGTGGGCAAATTTTTTTTTGGACCAATCGATAGGTATTGACGAGACCAATACATTTCAGTTAAAATTTTTTATCTAGCATAAAAATTGTGGGCGTCAGGTTTTCGCGGTTTGTGGGCGTGGCATATTCGCGTAACAAACTTGCGCTGCGTATAAGGCTACGGAATCTAAATCTGAAATCTCAATTCTCTATCGTTGATAGTTTCCGAGATATCCAGATTCATATTTACGATTTTTTGAAGTTTGTGGGCGGTTTATGGGCGTTAGGGTGGGCGTGGCAAACTTTTTTTTGGGTCAATCGATAGCTATTGATGAGAACATTACATTTCAGTTAAAATTTTTATTCTAGCATCAAAACTGTAGGAGCCACAGTTTTGAGCGGTTTGTGGGCGTTAGAGTGGGCGTGGCACTATACTGAAACAAACTTGCGCTGCGTAAGAAGCTCAGGAATCTGCACGCCAAATCTCAATAGCCTATCTCCCATAGTTTCCGAGATCTCAGCGTTCATCCGGACAGACAGACAGACGGACAGACGGACATGGCTGGATCGACTCGGCTAGTTATCCTGATCAAGAATACATATACTTTATGGGTTCGGAAGCGCTTCCTTCTGCCTGTTACATACTTTCCGACGAATCTAGTATACCCTTTTACTCTACGAGTAACGGGTATAATAACAAGGAAGAACGCTATAGTCGAGTACCTCGACTATCAGATACCCGTTACTCAGCTAAATAGAGATATGCAAGTAGCAAAGCGAGATTAAAATGCGCCACCTACCGGCGGTATACAGATTTAAGCGTTATGGGCGTGGCAAATTTTTTTTGGACCAATCGATAGGTATTGACGAGACCAATACATTTCAGTTAAAATTTTTTATCTAGCATAAAAATTGTGGGCGTCAGGTTTTTGCGGTTTGTGGGCGTGGCATATTCGCGTAACAAACTTGCGCTGCGTATAAGGCTACGGAATCTAAATCTGAAATCCCAATTCTCTATCTTTGATAGTTTCCGAGGTATACACATTCATATTTACGATTTTTTGAAGTTTGTGGGCGGTTTATGGGCGTTAGGGTGGGCGTGGCAAGCATTTTTTTGGGTCAATCGATAGGTATTGATGAGAACATTACATTACAATTAAAATTTTTTATTCTAGCATAAAAACTGTAGGATCCACAGTTTTGGGCGGATTGTGGGCGTTAGAGTGGGCGTGGCACTCTACTGAAACAAACTTGCGCTGCGTAAGAAGCTCAGGAATCTGCACGCCAAATCTCAATAGCCAAGCTCCCATAGTTTCCGAGATCTCAGCGTTCATCCGGACAGACAGGCTGACGGACAGACGGACAGACGGACATGGCTAGATCGACTCGGCTAGTGATACTTTCCGACGAATCTAGTATACCCTGGTTTGTGGGCGTTAGAGTGGGCGTGGCATATTCGCGTAACAAACTTGCGCTGCGTATAAGGCTACGGAATCTAAATCTGAAGTCCTAATTTTCTATCTTTGATAGTTTCCAAGCTATCCACATTCATATTTACGATTTTTTGAAGTTTGTGGGCGGTTTATGGGCGTTAGGGTGGGCGTGGCAAACTTTTTTTGGGTCAATTGATAGGTATTGATGAGAACATTATATTTCAGTTAAAATTTTTATTCTAGCATCAAAACTGTAGAAGCCACAGTTTTGGGCGGTTTGTTGGCGTAAGAGTGGGCGTGGCACTCTACTGAAACAAACTTGCGCTGCGTAAGAAGCTCAGGAATCTGCACGCCAAATCTCAATAGCCTAGCTCCCATAGTTTCCGAGATCTCAGCGTTCATCCGGACAGACAGACAGACGGACAGACGGACATGGCTAGGTCGACTCGGCTAGTGATCCTGATCAAGAATATATATACTTTATGGGGTCGGAAACGCTTCCTTCTGCCTGTTACATACTTTCCGACGAATCTAGTATACCCTTTTACTCTACGAGTAACGGGTATAATAACAAGGAAGAACGCTATAGTCGAGGTACTCGACTATCAGATACCCGTTACTCAGCTAAATAGAGATATGCAAGTAGCAAAGCGATATTAAAATGCGCCACCTACCGGCGGTATACAGATTTAAGCGTTATGGGCGTTAGAGTGGGCGTGGAAAATTTTTTTTCGACCAATCGATAGGTATTGACGAGACCAATACATTTCAGTTTAAATTTTTTATCTAGCATAAAAATTGTGGGCGTCACAGGTTTTCGCGGCTTGTGGGCGTTAGGGTGGGCGTGGCATATTCGCGTAATAAACTTGCGCTGCGTATAAGGCTACGGAATCTAAATCTGAAGTCCTAATATTCTATCTTTGATAGTTTCCAAGATATCCACATTCATGTTTACGATTTTGTGAAGTTTGTGGGCGGTTTATGGGCGTTAGGGTGGGCAAATTTTTTTTTGGACCAAGCGATAGGTATTGACGAGACCAATACATTT
The DNA here is from genome assembly GCF_043229965.1 of Drosophila suzukii. Taxonomy (NCBI): domain Eukaryota; kingdom Metazoa; phylum Arthropoda; class Insecta; order Diptera; family Drosophilidae; genus Drosophila; species Drosophila suzukii. The sequence continues at coordinate 6,364,292 of NC_092085.1, forward strand.
CAGTTAAAATTTTTTATCTAGCATAAAAATTGTGGGCGTCAGGTTTTCGCGGTTTGTGGGCGTGGCATATTCGCGTAACAAACTTGCGCTGCGTATAAGGCTACGGAATCTAAATCTGAAATCTCAATTCTCTATCGTTGATAGTTTCCGAGATATCCACATTCATATTTACGATTTTTTGAAGTTTGTGGGCGGTTTATGGGCGTTAGGGTGGGCGTGGCAAACTTTTTTTTGGGTCAATCGATAGGTGTTGATGAGAACATTACATTTCAGTTAAAATTTTTATTCTAGCATCAAAACTGTAGGAGCCACAGTTTTGAGCGGTTTGTGGGCGTTAGAGTGGGCGTGGCACTCTACTGAAACAAACTTGCGCTGCGTAAGAAGCTCAAGAATTTGCATGCCAAATCTCAATAGCCTATCTCCCATAGTTTCCGAGATCTCAGCGTTCATCCGGACAGACAGACAGACGGGCAGACGGACATGGCTGGATCGACTCGGCTAGTTATCCTGATCAAGAATATATATACCTAATGGGTTCGGAAGCGCTTCCTTCTGCCTGTTACATACTTTCCGACGAATCTAGTATACCCTTTTACTCTACGAGTAACGGGTATAATAACAAGGAAGAACGCTATAGTCGAGTACCTCGACTATCAGATACCCGTTACTCAGCTAAATAGAGATATGCAAGTAGCAAAGCGAGATTTAAATGCGCCACCTACCGGCGGTATACACATTTAAGCGTTATGGGCGTTAGAGTGGGCGTGGCAATTTTTTTTTGGACCAATCGATAGGTATTGACGATACCAATACATTTCAGTTAACATTTTTTATCTAGCATAAAAATTGTGGGCGTCACAGGCTTTCGCGGTTTGTGGGCGTTAGAGTGGGCGTGGCATATTCGCGTAACAAACTTGCGCTGCGTATAAGGCTACGGAATCGAAATCTGAAGTCCTAATTTTCTATCTTTGATAGTTTCCAAGCTATCCACATTCATATTTACGATTTTTTGAAGTTTGTGGGCGGTTTATGGGCGTTAGGGTGGGCGTGGCAAACTTTTTTTGGGTCAATTGATAGGTATTGATGAGAACATTATATTTCAGTTAAAATTTTTATTCTAGCATCAAAACTGTAGAAGCCCCAGTTTTGGGCGGTTTGTTGGCGTTAGAGTGGGCGTGGCACTCTACTAAAACAAACTTGCGCTGCGTAAGAAGCTCAAGAATCTGCATGCCAAATCTCAATAGCCTAGCTCCCATAGTTTCCGAGATCTCAGCGTTCATCCGGACAGACAGACAGACGGACAGACGGGCAGACGGACATGGCTGGATCGACTCGGCTAGTTATCCTGATCAAGAATATATATACCTAATGGGTTCGGAAGCGCTTCCTTCTGCCTGTTACATACTTTCCGACGAATCTAGTATACCCTTTTACTCTACGAGTAACGGGTATAATAACAAGGAAGAACGCTATAGTCGAGTACCTCGACTATCAGATACCCGTTACTCAGCTAAATAGAGATATGCAAGTAGCAAAGCGAGATTTAAATGCGCCACCTACCGGCGGTATACACATTTAAGCGTTATGGGCGTTAGAGTGGGCGTGGCAATTTTTTTTTGGACCAATCGATAGGTATTGACGATACCAATACATTTCAGTTAAAATTTTTTATCTAGCATAAAAATTTTGGGCGTCACATGCTTTCGCGGTTTGTGGGCGTTAGAGTGGGCGTGGCATATTCGCGTAACAAACTTGCGCTGCGTATTAGGCTACGGAATCTAAATCTGAAGTCCTAATTTTCTATCTTTGATAGTTTCCAAGCTATCCACATTCATATTTACGATTTTTTGAAGTTTGTGGGCGGTTTATGGGCGTTAGGGTGGGCGTGGCAAACTTTTTTTGGGTCAATTGATAGGTATTGATGAGAACATTATATTTCAGTTAAAATTTTTATTCTAGCATCAAAAATGTAGAAGCCACAGTTTTTGGCGGTTTGTTGGCGTTAGAGTGGGCGTGGCACTCTACTGAAACAAACTTGCGCTGCGTAAGAAGCTCAGGAATCTGCACGCCAAATCTCAATAGCCTAGCTCCCATAGTTTCCGAGATCTCAGCGTTCATCCGGACAGACAGACAGACGGACAGACGGGCAGACGGACATGGCTGGATCGACTCGGCTAGTTATCCTGATCAAGAATATATATACCTAATGGGTTCGGAAGCGCTTCCTTCTGCCTGTTACATACTTTCCGACGAATCTAGTATACCCTTTTACTCTACGAGTAACGGGTATAATAACAAGGAAGAACGCTATAGTCGAGTACCTCGACTATCAGATACCCGTTACTCAGCTAAATAGAGATATGCAAGTAGCAAAGCGAGATTTAAATGCGCCACCTACCGGCGGTATACACATTTAAGCGTTATGGGCGTTAGAGTGGGCGTGGCAATTTTTTTTTGGACCAATCGATAGGTATTGACGATACCAATACATTTCAGTTAAAATTTTTTATCTAGCATAAAAATTTTGGGCGTCACATGCTTTCGCGGTTTGTGGGCGTTAGAGTGGGCGTGGCATATTCGCGTAACAAACTTGCGCTGCGTATTAGGCTACGGAATCTAAATCTGAAGTCCTAATTTTCTATCTTTGATAGTTTCCAAGCTATCCACATTCATATTTACGATTTTTTGAAGTTTGTGGGCGGTTTATGGGCGTTAGGGTGGGCGTGGCAAACTTTTTTTGGGTCAATTGATAGGTATTGATGAGAACATTATATTTCAGTTAAAATTTTTATTCTAGCATCAAAAATGTAGAAGCCACAGTTTTTGGCGGTTTGTTGGCGTTAGAGTGGGCGTGGCACTCTACTGAAACAAACTTGCGCTGCGTAAGAAGCTCAGGAATCTGCACGCCAAATCTCAATAGCCTAGCTCCCATAGTTTCCGAGATCTCAGCGTTCATCCGGACAGACAGACAGACGGACAGACGGACATGGCTAGGTCGCCTCGGCTAGTGACCCTGATCAAGAATATATATACTTTATGGGGTCGGAAACGCTTCCTTCTGCCTGTTACATACTTTCCGACGAATCTAGTATACCCTTTTACTCTACGAGTAACGGGTATAATAACAAGGAAGAACGCTATAGTCGAGGTTCTCGACTATCAGATACCCGTTACTCAGCTAAATAGAGATATGCAAGTAGCAAAGCGAGATTAAAATGCGCCACCTACCGGCGGTATACAGATTTAAGCGTTATGGGCGTTGGAGTGGGCTTGGAAAATTTTTTTTTGGACCAATCGATAGGTATTGACGAGACCAATACATTTCAGTTTAAATTTTTTATCTAGCATAAAAATTGTGGGCGTCACAGGTTTTCGCGATTTGTGGGCGTTAAAGTGGGCGTGGCAAACTTTTTTTTGGGTCAATCGATAGGTATTGATGAGAACATTATATTTCAGTTAAAATTTTTATTCTAGCATCAAAACTGTAGAAGCCACAGTTTTGGGCGGTTTGTTGGCGTTAGAGTGGGCGTGGCACTCTACTAAAACAAACTTGCGCTGCGTAAGAAGCTCAGGAATCTGCACGCCAAATCTCAATAGCCTAGCTCCCATAGTTTCCGAGATCTCAGCGTTCATCCGGACAGACAGACAGACGGACAGACGGACATGACTAGGTCGACTCGGCTAGTGATCCTGATCAAGAATATATATACTTTATGGGGTCGGAAACGCTTCCTTCTGCCTGTTACATACTTTCCGACGAATCTAGTATACCCTTTTACTCTACGAGTAACGGGTATAATAACAAGGAAGAACGCTATAGTCGAGGTTCTCGACTATCAGATACCCGTTACTCAGCTAAATAGAGATATGCAAGTAGCAAAGCGAGATTAAAATGCGCCACCTACCGGCGGTATACAGATTTAAGCGTTATGGGCGTTAGAGTGGGCGTGGAAAATTTTTTTTCGACCAATCGATAGGTATTGACGAGACCAATACATTTCAGTTAAATTTTTTATCTAGCATAAAAATTGTGGGCGTCACAGGTTTTCGCGGCTTGTGGGCGTTAGGGTGGGCGTGGCATATTCGCGTAATAAACTTGCGCTGCGTATAAGGCTACGGAATCTAAATCTGAAGTCCTAATATTCTATCTTTGATAGTTTCCAAGATATCCACATTCATGTTTACGATTTTGTGAAGTTTGTGGGCGGTTTATGGGCGTTAGGGTGGGCAAATTTTTTTTTGGACCAAGCGATAGGTATTGACGAGACCAATACATTTCAGTTAAAATTTTTTATCTAGCATAAAAATTGTGGGCGTCAGGTTTTCGCGGTTTGTGGGCGTGGCATATTCGCGTAACAAACTTGCGCTGCGTATAAGGCTACGGAATCTAAATCTGAAATCTCAATTCTCTATCGTTGATAGTTTCCGAGATATCCACATTCATATTTACGATTTTTTGAAGTTTGTGGGCGGTTTATGGGCGTTAGGGTGGTCGTGGCAAACTTTTTTTTGGGTCAATCGATAGGTGTTGATGAGAACATTACATTTCAGTTAAAATTTTTATTCTAGCATCAAAACTGTAGGAGCCACAGTTTTGAGCGGTTTGTGGGCGTTAGAGTGGGCGTGGCACTCTACTGAAACAAACTTGCGCTGCGTAAGAAGCTCAAGAATTTGCATGCCAAATCTCAATAGCCTATCTCCCATAGTTTCCGAGATCTCAGCGTTCATCCGGACAGACAGACAGACGGGCAGACGGACATGGCTGGATCGACTCGGCTAGTTATCCTGATCAAGAATATATATACCTAATGGGTTCGGAAGCGCTTCCTTCTGCCTGTTACATACTTTCCGACGAATCTAGTATACCCTTTTACTCTACGAGTAACGGGTATAATAACAAGGAAGAACGCTATAGTCGAGTACCTCGACTATCAGATACCCGTTACTCAGCTAAATAGAGATATGCAAGTAGCAAAGCGAGATTTAAATGCGCCACCTACCGGCGGTATACACATTTAAGCGTTATGGGCGTTAGAGTGGGCGTGGCAATTTTTTTTTGGACCAATCGATAGGTATTGACGATACCAATACATTTCAGTTAACATTTTTTATCTAGCATAAAAATTGTGGGCGTCACAGGCTTTCGCGGTTTGTGGGCGTTAGAGTGGGCGTGGCATATTCGCGTAACAAACTTGCGCTGCGTATAAGGCTACGGAATCGAAATCTGAAGTCCTAATTTTCTATCTTTGATAGTTTCCAAGCTATCCACATTCATATTTACGATTTTTTGAAGTTTGTGGGCGGTTTATGGGCGTTAGGGTGGGCGTGGCAAACTTTTTTTGGGTCAATTGATAGGTATTGATGAGAACATTATATTTCAGTTAAAATTTTTATTCTAGCATCAAAACTGTAGAAGCCACAGTTTTGGGCGGTTTGTTGGCGTTAGAGTGGGCGTGGCACTCTACTAAAACAAACTTGCGCTGCGTAAGAAGCTCAAGAATCTGCATGCCAAATCTCAATAGCCTAGCTCCCATAGTTTCCGAGATCTCAGCGTTCATCCGGACAGACAGACAGACGGACAGACGGGCAGACGGACATGGCTGGATCGACTCGGCTAGTTATCCTGATCAAGAATATATATACCTAATGGGTTCGGAAGCGCTTCCTTCTGCCTGTTACATACTTTCCGACGAATCTAGTATACCCTTTTACTCTACGAGTAACGGGTATAATAACAAGGAAGAACGCTATAGTCGAGTACCTCGACTATCAGATACCCGTTACTCAGCTAAATAGAGATATGCAAGTAGCAAAGCGAGATTTAAATGCGCCACCTACCGGCGGTATACACATTTAAGCGTTATGGGCGTTAGAGTGGGCGTGGCAATTTTTTTTTGGACCAATCGATAGGTATTGACGATACCAATACATTTCAGTTAAAATTTTTTATCTAGCATAAAAATTTTGGGCGTCACATGCTTTCGCGGTTTGTGGGCGTTAGAGTGGGCGTGGCATATTCGCGTAACAAACTTGCGCTGCGTATTAGGCTACGGAATCTAAATCTGAAGTCCTAATTTTCTATCTTTGATAGTTTCCAAGCTATCCACATTCATATTTACGATTTTTTGAAGTTTGTGGGCGGTTTATGGGCGTTAGGGTGGGCGTGGCAAACTTTTTTTGGGTCAATTGATAGGTATTGATGAGAACATTATATTTCAGTTAAAATTTTTATTCTAGCATCAAAAATGTAGAAGCCACAGTTTTTGGCGGTTTGTTGGCATTAGAGTGGGCGTGGCACTCTACTGAAACAAACTTGCGCTGCGTAAGAAGCTCAGGAATCTGCACGCCAAATCTCAATAGCCTAGCTCCCATAGTTTCCGAGATCTCAGCGTTCATCCGGACAGACAGACAGACGGACAGACGGACATGGCTAGGTCGCCTCGGCTAGTGACCCTGATCAAGAATATATATACTTTATGGGGTCGGAAACGCTTCCTTCTGCCTGTTACATACTTTCCGACGAATCTAGTATACCCTTTTACTCTACGAGTAACGGGTATAATAACAAGGAAGAACGCTATAGTCGAGGTTCTCGACTATCAGATACCCGTTACTCAGCTAAATAGAGATATGCAAGTAGCAAAGCGAGATTAAAATGCGCCACCTACCGGCGGTATACAGATTTAAGCGTTATGGGCGTTGGAGTGGGCTTGGAAAAATTTTTTTTGGACCAATCGATAGGTATTGACGAGACCAATACATTTCAGTTTAAATTTTTTATCTAGCATAAAAATTGTGGGCGTCACAGGTTTTCGCGATTTGTGGGCGTTAAAGTGGGCGTGGCAAACTTTTTTTTGGGTCAATCGATAGGTATTGATGAGAACATTATATTTCAGTTAAAATTTTTATTCTAGCATCAAAACTGTAGAAGCCACAGTTTTGGGCGGTTTGTTGGCGTTAGAGTGGGCGTGGCACTCTACTAAAACAAACTTGCGCTGCGTAAGAAGCTCAGGAATCTGCACGCCAAATCTCAATAGCCTAGCTCCCATAGTTTCCGAGATCTCAGCGTTCATCCGGACAGACAGACAGACGGACAGACGGACATGACTAGGTCGACTCGGCTAGTGATCCTGATCAAGAATATATATACTTTATGGGGTCGGAAACGCTTCCTTCTGCCTGTTACATACTTTCCGACGAATCTAGTATACCCTTTTACTCTACGAGTAACGGGTATAATAACAAGGAAGAACGCTATAGTCGAGGTACTCGACTATCAGATACCCGTTACTCAGCTAAATAGAGATATGCAAGTAGCAAAGCGAGATTAAAATGCGCCACCTACCGGCGGTATACAGATTTAAGCGTTATGGGCGTTAGAGTGGGCTTGGAAAATTTTTTTTTTGGACCAATCGATAGGTATTGACGAGACCAATACATTTCAGTTTAAATTTTTTATCTAGCATAAAAATTGTGGGCGTCACAGGTTTTCGCGGTTTGTGGGCGTTAAAGTGGGCGTGGCAAACTTTTTTTTGGGTCAATCGATAGGTATTGATGAGAACATTATATTTCAGTTAAAATTTTTATTCTAGCATCAAAACTGTAGAAGCCACAGTTTTGGGCGGTTTGTTGGCGTTAGAGTGGGCGTGGCACTCTACTAAAACAAACTTGCGCTGCGTAAGAAGCTCAGGAATCTGCACGCCAAATCTCAATAGCCTAGCTCCCATAGTTTCCGAGATCTCAGCGTTCATCCGGACAGACAGACAGACGGACAGACGGACATGGCTAGGTCGACTCGGCTAGTGATCCTGATCAAGAATATATATACTTTATGGGGTCGGAAACGCTTCCTTCTGCCTGTTACATACTTTCCGACGAATCTAGTATACCCTTTTACTCTACGAGTAACGGGTATAATAACAAGGAAGAACGCTATAGTCGAGTACCTCGACTATCAGATACCCGTTACTCAGCTAAATAGAGATATGCAAGTAGCAAAGCGAGATTTAAATGCGCCACCTACCGGCGGTATACACATTTAAGCGTTATGGGCGTTAGAGTGGGCGTGGCAATTTTTTTTTGGACCAATCGATAGGTATTGACGATACCAATACATTTCAGTTAAAATTTTTTATCTAGCATAAAAATTTTGGGCGTCACATGCTTTCGCGGTTTGTGGGCGTTAGAGTGGGCGTGGCATATTCGCGTAACAAACTTGCGCTGCGTATAAGGCTACGGAATCTAAATCTGAAGTCCTAATTTTCTATCTTTGATAGTTTCCAAGCTATCCACATTCATATTTACGATTTTTTGAAGTTTGTGGGCGGTTTATGGGCGTTAGGGTGGGCGTGGCAAACTTTTTTTGGGTCAATTGATAGGTATTGATGAGAACATTATATTTCAGTTAAAATTTTTATTCTAGCATCAAAAATGTAGAAGCCACAGTTTTGGGCGGTTTGTTGGCGTTAGAGTGGGCGTGGCACTCTACTGAAACAAACTTGCGCTGCGTAAGAAGCTCAGGAATCTGCACGCCAAATCTCAATAGCCTAGCTCCCATAGTTTCCGAGATCTCAGCGTTCATCCGGACAGACAGACAGACGGACAGACGGACATGGCTAGGTCGCCTCGGCTAGTGATCCTGATCAAGAATATATATACTTTATGGGGTCGGAAACGCTTCCTTCTGCCTGTTACATACTTTCCGACGAATCTAGTATACCCTTTTACTCTACGAGTAACGGGTATAATAACAAGGAAGAACGCTATAGTCGAGGTTCTCGACTATCAGATACCCGTTACTCAGCTAAATAGAGATATGCAAGTAGCAAAGCGAGATTAAAATGCGCCACCTACCGGCGGTATACAGATTTAAGCGTTATGGGCGTTGGAGTGCGCTTGGAAAATTTTTTTTTGGACCAATCGATAGGTATTGACGAGACCAATACATTTCAGTTTAAGTTTTTTATCTAGCATAAAAATTGTGGGCGTCACAGGTTTTCGCGATTTGTGGGCGTTAAAGTGGGCGTGGCAAACTTTTTTTTGGGTCAATCGATAGGTATTGATGAGAACATTATATTTCAGTTAAAATTTTTATTCTAGCATCAAAACTGTAGGAGCCACAGTTTTGAGCGGTTTGTGGGCGTTAGAGTGGGCGTAGCACTCTACTGAAACAAACTTGCGCTGCGTAAGAAGCTCAGGAATCTGCACGCCAAATCTCAATAGCCTAGCTCCCATAGTTTCCGAGATCTCAGCGTTCATCCGGACAGACAGACAGACGGACAGACGGACATGGCTAGGTCGACTCGGCTAGTGATCCTGATCAAGAATATATATACTTTATGGGGTCGGAAACGCTTCCTTCTGCCTGTTACATACTTTCCGACGAATCTAGTATACCCTTTTACTCTACGAGTAACGGGTATAATAACAAGGAAGAACGCTATAGTCGAGTACCTCGACTATCAGATACCCGTTACTCAGCTAAATAGAGATATGCAAGTAGCAAAGCGAGATTAAAATGCGCCACCTACCGGCGGTATACAGATTTAAGCGTTATGGGCGTTAGAGTGGGCTTGGAAAATTTTTTTTTGGACCAATCGATAGGTATTGACGAGACCAATACATTTCAGTTTAAATTTTTTATCTAGCATAAAAATTGTGGGCGTCACAGGTTTTCGCGGTTTGTGGGCGTTAAAGTGGGCGTGGCAAACTTTTTTTTGGGTCAATCGATAGGTATTGATGAGAACATTATATTTCAGTTAAAATTTTTATTCTAGCATCAAAACTGTAGAAGCCAGTTTTGGGCGGTTTGTTGGCGTTAGAGTGGGCGTGGCACTCTACTAAAACAAACTTGCGCTGCGTAAGAAGCTCAGGAATCTGCACGCCAAATCTCAATAGCCTAGCTCCCATAGTTTCCGAGATCTCAGCGTTCATCCGGACAGACAGACAGACGGACAGACGGACATGGCTGGATCGACTCGGCTAGTTATCCTGATCAAGAATACATATACTTTTTGGGTTCGGAAGCGCTTCCTTCTGCCTCTTACATACTTTCCGGCGAATCTAGTATACCCTTTTACTCTACGAGTAACGGGTATAATAACAAGGAAGAACGCTATAGTCGAGTACCTCGACTATCAGATACCCGTTACTCAGCTAAATAGAGATATACAAGTAGCAAAGCGAGATTAAAATGCGCCACCTACCGGCGGTATACAGATTTAAGCGTTATGGGCGTTAGAGTGGGCGTGGCAAATATTTTTTGGACCAATCGATAGGTATTGACGATACCAATACATTTCAGTTAAAATTTTTTATCTAGCATAAAAATTGTGGGCGTCACAGGCTTTCGCGGTTTGTGGACCTTAGAGTGGGCGTGGCATATTCGCGTAACAAACTTGCGCTGCGTATAAGGCTACGGAATCTAAATATGAAGTCCTAATTTTCTATCTTTGATAGTTTCCAAGCTATCCACATTCATATTTACGATTTTTTGAAGTTTGTGGGCGGTTTATGGGCGTTAGGGTGGGCGTGGCAAACTTTTTTTGGGTCAATCGATAGGTATTGATGAGAACATTACATTTCAGTTAAAATTCTTATTCTAGCATCAAAACTGTAGGAGCCACAGTTTTGGGCGGCTTGTGGGCGTTAGAGTGGGCGTGGCACTCTACTGAAACAAACTTGCGCTGCGTAAGAAGCTCAGGAATCTGCACGCCAAATCTCAATAGCCTAGCTCCCATAGTTTCCAAGATCGCAGCCTTCATCCGGACAGACAGACAGACGGACAGACGGACATGGCTAGATCGACTCGGCTAGTGATCCTGATCAAGAATATATATACTTTATGGGGTCGGAAACGCTTCCTTCTGCCTGTTACATACTTTCCGACGAATCTAGTATACCCTTTTACTCTACGAGTAACGGGTATAATAACAAGGAAGAACGCTATAGTCGAGTACCTCGACTATCAGATACCCGTTACTCAGCTAAATAGAGATATGCAAGTAGCAAAGCGAGATTAAAATGCGCAACCTACCGGCGGTATACAGATTTAAGCGTTATGGGCGTTAGGGCGATAGGTATTGACGAGACCAACACACTTCAGTTAAAATTTTTGATCTAGCATAAAAGTCGTGGGCGTCACAGGTTTTCGCGGTTTGTGGGCGTTAGAGTGGGCGTGGCATATTCGCGTAACAAACTTGCGCTGCGTATAAGGCTACGGAATCTAAATCTGAAGTCCTAATATTTTATCTTTGATAGTTTCCAAGATATCCACATTCATATTTACGATTTTTTGAAGTTTGTGGGCGGTTTATGGGCGTTAGGGTGGGCGTGGCAAACTTTTTTTGGGTCAATTGATAGGTATTGATGAGAACATTATATTTCAGTTAAAATTTTTATTCTAGCATCAAAAATGTAGAAGCCACAGTTTTGGGCGGTTTGTTGGCGTTAGAGTGGGCGTGGCACTCTACTGAAACAAACTTGCGCTGCGTAAGAAGCTCAGGAATCTGCACGCCAAATCTCAATAGCCTAGCTCCCATAGTTTCCGAGATCTCAGCGTTCATCCGGACAGACAGACAGACGGACAGACGGGCAGACGGACATGGCTGGATCGACTCGGCTAGTTATCCTGATCAAGAATATATATACCTAATGGGTTCGGAAGCGCTTCCTTCTGCCTGTTACATACTTTCCGACGAATCTAGTATACCCTTTTACTCTACGAGTAACGGGTATAATAACAAGGAAGAACGCTATAGTCGAGTACCTCGACTATCAGATACCCGTTACTCAGCTAAATAGAGATATGCAAGTAGCAAAGCGAGATTTAAATGCGCCACCTACCGGCGGTATACACATTTAAGCGTTATGGGCGTTAGAGTGGGCGTGGCAATTTTTTTTTGGACCAATCGATAGGTATTGACGATACCAATACATTTCAGTTAAAATTTTTTATCTAGCATAAAAATTTTGGGCGTCACATGCTTTCGCGGTTTGTGGGCGTTAGAGTGGGCGTGGCATATTCGCGTAACAAACTTGCGCTGCGTATAAGGCTACGGAATCTAAATCTGAAGTCCTAATTTTCTATCTTTGATAGTTTCCAAGCTATCCACATTCATATTTACGATTTTTTGAAGTTTGTGGGCGGTTTATGGGCGTTAGGGTGGGCGTGGCAAACTTTTTTTGGGTCAATTGATAGGTATTGATGAGAACATTATATTTCAGTTAAAATTTTTATTCTAGCATCAAAAATGTAGAAGCCACAGTTTTGGGCGGTTTGTTGGCGTTAGAGTGGGCGTGGCACTCTACTGAAACAAACTTGCGCTGCGTAAGAAGCTCAGGAATCTGCACGCCAAATCTCAATAGCCTAGCTCCCATAGTTTCCGAGATCTCAGCGTTCATCCGGACAGACAGACAGACGGACAGACGGACATGGCTAGGTCGCCTCGGCTAGTGATCCTGATCAAGAATATATATACTTTATGGGGTCGGAAACGCTTCCTTCTGCCTGTTACATACTTTCCGACGAATCTAGTATACCCTTTTACTCTACGAGTAACGGGTATAATAACAAGGAAGAACGCTATAGTCGAGGTTCTCGACTATCAGATACCCGTTACTCAGCTAAATAGAGATATGCAAGTAGCAAAGCGAGATTAAAATGCGCCACCTACCGGCGGTATACAGATTTAAGCGTTATGGGCGTTAGAGTGGGCTTGGAAAATTTTTTTTTGGACCAATCGATAGGTATTGACGAGACCAATACATTTCAGTTTAAATTTTTTATCTAGCATAAAAATTGTGGGCGTCACAGGTTTTCGCGATTTGTGGGCGTTAAAGTGGGCGTGGCAAACTTTTTTTTGGGTCAATCGATAGGTATTGATGAGAACATTATATTTCAGTTAAAATTTTTATTCTAGCATCAAAACTGTAGAAGCCACAGTTTTGGGCGGTTTGTTGGCGTTAGAGTGGGCGTGGCACTCTACTAAAACAAACTTGCGCTGCGTAAGAAGCTCAGGAATCTGCACGCCAAATCTCAATAGCCTAGCTCCCATAGTTTCCGAGATCTCAGCGTTCATCCGGACAGACAGACAGACGGACAGACGGACATGGCTAGGTCGACTCGGCTAGTGATCCTGATCAAGAATATATATACTTTATGGGGTCGGAAACGCTTCCTTCTGCCTGTTACATACTTTCCGACGAATCTAGTATACCCTTTTACTCTACGAGTAACGGGTATAATAACAAGGAAGAACGCTATAGTCGAGGTACTCGACTATCAGATACCCGTTACTCAGCTAAATAGAGATATGCAAGTAGCAAAGCGAGATTAAAATGCGCCACCTACCGGCGGTATACAGATTTAAGCGTTATGGGCGTTAGAGTGGGCTTGGAAAATTTTTTTTTGGACCAATCGATAGGTATTGACGAGACCAATACATTTCAGTTTAAATTTTTTATCTAGCTTAAAAATTGTGGGCGTCACAGGTTTTCGCGGTTTGTGGGCGTTAAAGTGGGCGTGGCAAACTTTTTTTTGGGTCAATCGATAGGTATTGATGAGAACATTATATTTCAGTTAAAATTTTTATTCTAGCATCAAAACTGTAGAAGCCACAGTTTTGGGCGGTTTGTTGGCGTTAGAGTGGGCGTGGCACTCTACTAAAACAAACTTGCGCTGCGTAAGAAGCTCAGGAATCTGCACGCCAAATCTCAATAGCCTAGCTCCCATAGTTTCCGAGATCTCAGCGTTCATCCGGACAGACAGACAGACGGACAGACGGACATGGCTAGGTCGACTCGGCTAGTGATCCTGATCAAGAATATATATACTTTATGGGGTCGGAAACGCTTCCTTCTGCCTGTTACATACTTTCCGACGAATCTAGTATACCCTTTTACTCTACGAGTAACCGGTATAATAACAAGGAAGAACGCTATAGTCGAGGTACTCGACTATCAGATACCCGTTACTCAGCTAAATAGAGATATGCAAGTAGCAAAGCGAGATTAAAATGCGCCACCTACCGGCGGTATACAGATTTAAGCGTTATGGGCGTTAGAGTGGGCTTGGAAAATTTTTTTTCGGACCAATCGATAGGTATTGACGAGACCAATACATTTCAGTTAAAATTTTTTATCTAGCATAAAAATTGTGGGCGTCAGGTTTTCGCGGTTTGTGGGCGTGGCATATTCGCGTAACAAACTTGCGCTGCGTATAAGGCTACGGAATCTAAATCTGAAATCTCAATTCTCTATCTTTGATAGTTTCCGAGATATCCACATTCATATTTACGATTTTTTGAAGTTTGTGGGCGGTTTATGGGCGTTAGAGTGGGCGTGGCAAACTTTTTTTTGGGTCAATCGATAGGTATTGATGAGAACATTACATTTCAGTTAAAATTTTTATTCTAGCATCAAAACTGTAGGAGCCACAGTTTTGAGCGGTTTGTGGGCGTTAGAGTGGGCGTAGCACTCTACTGAAACAAACTTGCGCTGCGTAAGAAGCTCAAGAATTTGCATGCTAAATCTCAATAGCCTATCTCCCATAGTTTCCGAGATCTCAGCGTTCATCCGGACAGACAGTCAGACGGACAGACGGACATGGCTATATCGACTCGGCTAGTGATCCTGATCAAGAATATATATAATTTATGGGGTCGGAAACGCTTCCTTCTGCCTGTTACATACTTTCCGACGAATCTAGTATACCCTTTTACTCTACGAGTAACGGGTATAATAACAAGGAAGAACGCTATAGTCGAGTACCTCGACCATCAGATACCCGTTACTCAGCTAAATAGAGATATGCAAGTAGCAAAGCGAGATTAAAATGCGCCACCTACCGGCGGTATACAGATTTAAGCGTTAGGGGCGTTAGAATGGGCGTGGCAAATTTTTTTTTTTTGGTCAATCGATAGGTATTGATGAGAACATTACATTACAGTTAAAATTTTTATTCTAGCATCAAAACTGTAGGAGCCACAGTTTTGGGCGGATTGTGGGCGTTAGAGTGGGCGTGGCACTCTACTGAAACAAACTTGCGCTGCGTAAGAAGCTCAGGAATCTGCACGCCAAATCTCAATAGCCTAGCTCCCATAGTTTCCGAGATTTCAGCGTTCATCCGGACAGACAGACAGACGGACATGGCTAGATCGACTCGACTAGTGATCCTGATCAAGAATATATATAATTTATGGGGTCGGAAACGCTTCCTTCTGCCTGTTACATACTTTCCGACGAATCAAGTATACCCTGGTTTGTGGGCGTTAGATTGGGCGTGTTACTCTACTGAAACAAACTTGCACGCCAAATCTCAATAGCTTAGCTCCCATAGTTTCCGAGATCTCAGCGTTCATCCGGACAGACAGACAGACGGACAGACGGACATGGCTAGATCGACTCGGCTAGTGATCCTGATCAAGAATATATATAATTTATGGGGTCGGAAACGCTTCCTTCTGCCTGTTACATACTTTCCGACGAATCTTGTATACCCTGGTTTGTGGGCGTTAGAGTGGGCGTGGCACTCTACTGAAACAAACTTGCGCTGCGTAAGAAGCTCAGGAATCTGCACGCCAAATCTCAATAGCCTAGCTCCCATAGTTTCCGAGATCTCAGCGTTCATCCGGACAGACAGACTGACGGACAGACGGACAGACGGACATGGCTAGATCGACTCGGCTAGTGATCCTGATCAAGAATATATATACTTTATGGGGTCGGAAACGCTTCCTTCTCCCTGTTACATACTTTCCGACGATTCTAGTATACCCTTTTACTCACGAGTAACGGGTATAATAACAAGGAAGAACGCTATAGAGTACCTCGACCATCAGATACCCGTTACTCAGCTAAATAGAGATAGGCAAGTAGCAAAGCGAGATTAAAATGCGCCACCTACCGGCGGTATACAGATTTAAGCGTTATGGGCGTTAGAGTGGGCGTGGCAAATTTTTTTTTAGACCAATCGATAGGAATTACGAGACCAATACATTTCAGTTTAAATTTTTTATCTAGCATAAAAACTGTTGGCGTCACAGGTTTTCGCGGTTTGTGGGCGTTATGGTGGGCGTGGCATATTCGCGTGACAAACTAGCGCTGCGTATGAGGCTACGGAATCTAAATATGAAGTCCTAATATTCTATCTTTGATAGTTTCCAAGATATCCACATTCATATTTACGATTTTGTGAAGTTTGTGGGCGGTTTATGGGCGTTAGGGTGGGCATGGCAGACTTTTTTTGGGTCAATTGATAGGTATTGATGAGAACATTACATTTCACTTAAAATTGTTATTCTAGCATCAAAACTGTTGGAGCCACCGTTTTGGGTGGTTTGTGGGCGTTAGTGTGGGCGTGGCACTCTACTGAAACAAACTTGCACGCCAAATCTCAATAGCCTAGCTCCCATAGTTTCCGAGATCTCAGCGTTCATCCGGACAGACAGACAGACGGACAGACGGACATGGCTAGATCGACTCGGCTAGTGACCCTGATCAAGAATATATATACTTTCTGGGGTCGGAAACGCTTCCTTCTGCCTGTTACATACCTTCCGACGAATCTAGTATACCCTTTTACTCTACGAGTAACGGGTATAATAACATGGAAGAGCGCTATAGTCGAGTACCTCGACTATCAGATACCCGTTACTCAGCTAAATAGAGATATGCAAGTAGCAAAGCGAGATTAAAATGCGCCACCTACCGGCGGTATACAGATTTAAGCGTTAGGGGCGTTAGAATGGGCGTGGCAAATTTTTTTTTTTTGGTCAATCGATAGGTATTGATGAGAACATTACATTACAGTTAAAATTTTTATTCTAGCATCAAAACTGTAGGAGCCACAGTTTTGGGCGGATTGTGGGCGTTAGAGTGGGCGTGGCACTCTACTGAAACAAACTTGCGCTGCGTAAGAAGCTCAGGAATCTGCACGCCAAATCTCAATAGCCTAGCTCCCATAGTTTCCGAGATTTCAGCGTTCATCCGGACAGACAGACAGACGGACATGGCTAGATCGACTCGACTAGTGATCCTGATCAAGAATATATATAATTTATGGGGTCGGAAACGCTTCCTTCTGCCTGTTACATACTTTCCGACGAATCAAGTATACCCTGGTTTGTGGGCGTTAGATTGGGCGTGTTACTCTACTGAAACAAACTTGCACGCCAAATCTCAATAGCTTAGCTCCCATAGTTTCCGAGATCTCAGCGTTCATCCGGACAGACAGACAGACGGACAGACGGACATGGCTAGATCGACTCGGCTAGTGATCCTGATCAAGAATATATATAATTTATGGGGTCGGAAACGCTTCCTTCTGCCTGTTACATACTTTCCGACGAATCTTGTATACCCTGGTTTGTGGGCGTTAGAGTGGGCGTGGCACTCTACTGAAACAAACTTGCGCTGCGTAAGAAGCTCAGGAATCTGCACGCCAAATCTCAATAGCCTAGCTCCCATAGTTTCCGAGATCTCAGCGTTCATCCGGACAGACAGACTGACGGACAGACGGACAGACGGACATGGCTAGATCGACTCGGCTAGTGATCCTGATCAAGAATATATATACTTTATGGGGTCGGAAACGCTTCCTTCTCCCTGTTACATACTTTCCGACGATTCTAGTATACCCTTTTACTCACGAGTAACGGGTATAATAACAAGGAAGAACGCTATAGAGTACCTCGACCATCAGATACCCGTTACTCAGCTAAATAGAGATAGGCAAGTAGCAAAGCGAGATTAAAATGCGCCACCTACCGGCGGTATACAGATTTAAGCGTTATGGGCGTTAGAGTGGGCGTGGCAAATTTTTTTTTAGACCAATCGATAGGAATTACGAGACCAATACATTTCAGTTTAAATTTTTTATCTAGCATAAAAACTGTTGGCGTCACAGGTTTTCGCGGTTTGTGGGCGTTATGGTGGGCGTGGCATATTCGCGTGACAAACTAGCGCTGCGTATGAGGCTACGGAATCTAAATATGAAGTCCTAATATTCTATCTTTGATAGTTTCCAAGATATCCACATTCATATTTACGATTTTGTGAAGTTTGTGGGCGGTTTATGGGCGTTAGGGTGGGCATGGCAGACTTTTTTTGGGTCAATTGATAGGTATTGATGAGAACATTACATTTCACTTAAAATTGTTATTCTAGCATCAAAACTGTTGGAGCCACCGTTTTGGGTGGTTTGTGGGCGTTAGTGTGGGCGTGGCACTCTACTGAAACAAACTTGCACGCCAAATCTCAATAGCCTAGCTCCCATAGTTTCCGAGATCTCAGCGTTCATCCGGACAGACAGACAGACGGACAGACGGACATGGCTAGATCGACTCGGCTAGTGACCCTGATCAAGAATATATATACTTTCTGGGGTCGGAAACGCTTCCTTCTGCCTGTTACATACCTTCCGACGAATCTAGTATACCCTTTTACTCTACGAGTAACGGGTATAATAACATGGAAGAGCGCTATAGTCGAGTACCTCGACTATCAGATACCCGTTACTCAGCTAAATAGAGATATGCACCTACCGGCGGTATACAGATTTAAGCGTTATGGGCGTTAGAGTGGGCGTGGAAAATTTTTTTTGGACCAATCGATAGGTATTGACGAGACCAATACATTTCAGTTAAAATTGTTTATCTAGCATAAAAATTGTGGGCGTCAGGTTTTTGCGGTTTGTGGGCGTGGCATATTCGCGTAACAAACTTGCGCTGCGTATAAGTCTACGGAATCTAAATCTGAAATCCCAATTCTCTATCTTTGATAGTTTCCGAGGTATACACAATCATATTTACGATTTTTTGTAGTTTGTGGGCGGTTTATGGGCGTTAGGGTGGGCGTGGCAAACTTTTTTTGGGTCAATCGATAGGTATTGATGAGAACATTACATTACAGTTTAAATTTTTATTCTAGCATCAAAACTGTAGGAGCCACAGTTTTGGGCGGATTGTGGGCGTTAGAGTGGGCGTGGCACTCTACTGAAACAAACTTGAGCTGCGTAAGAAGCTCAGGAATCCGCACGCCAAATCTCAATAGCCTAGCTCCCATAGTTTCCGAGATCTCAGCGTTCATCCGGACAGACAGACAGACGGACAGACAGACAGACGGACATGGCTAGATCGACTCGGCTAGTGATCCTGATCAAGAATATATATAATTTATGGGGTCGGAAACGCTTCCTTCTGCCTGTTACATACTTTCCGACGAATCTAGTATACCCTGGTTTGTGGGCGTTAGAGTGGGCGTGGCACTCTACTGAAACAAACTTGCGCTGCGTAAGAAGCTCAAGAATTTGCATGCTAAATCTCAATAGCCTATCTCCCATAGTTTCCGAGATCTCAGCGTTCATCCGGACAGACAGTCAGACGGACAGACGGACATGGCTGGATCGACTCGGCTAGTTATCCTGATCAAGAATACATATACTTTTTGGGTTCGGAAGCGCTTCCTTCTGCCTCTTACATACTTTCCGGCGAATCTAGTATACCCTTTTACTCTACGAGTAACGGGTATAATAACAAGGAAGAACGCTATAGTCGAGTACCTCGACTATCAGATACCCGTTACTCAGCTAAATAGAGATATACAAGTAGCAAAGCGAGATTAAAATGAGCCACCTACCGGCGGTATACAGATTTAAGCGTTATGGGCGTTAGAGTGGGCGTGGCAAATATTTTTTGGACCAATCGATAGGTATTGACGATACCAATACATTTCAGTTAAAATTTTTTATCTAGCATAAAAATTGTGGGCGTCACAGGCTTTCGCGGTTTGTGGACGTTAGAGTGGGCGTGGCATATTCGCGTAACAAACTTGCGCTGCGTATAAGGCTACGGAATCTAAATATGAAGTCCTAATTTTCTATCTTTGATAGTTTCCAAGCTATCCACATTCATATTTACGATTTTTTGAAGTTTGTGGGCGGTTTATGGGCGTTAGGGTTGGCGTGGCAAACTTTTTTTGGGTCAATCGATAGGTATTGATGAGAACATTACATTTCAGTTAAAATTCTTATTCTAGCATCAAAACTGTAGGAGCCACAGTTTTGGGCGGCTTGTGGGCGTTAGAGTGGGCGTGGCACTCTACTGAAACAAACTTGCGCTGCGTAAGAAGCTCAGGAATCTGCACGCCAAATCTCAATAGCCTAGCTCCCATAGTTTCCAAGATCGCAGCCTTCATCCGGACAGACAGACAGACGGACAGACGGACATGGCTAGATCGACTCGGCTAGTGATCCTGATCAAGAATATATATACTTTATGGGGTCGGAAACGCTTCCTTCTGCCTGTTACATACTTTCCGACGAATCTAGTATACCCTTTTACTCTACGAGTAACGGGTATAATAACAAGGAAGAACGCTATAGTCCAGGTTCTCGACTATCAGATACCCGTTACTCAGCTAAATAGAGATATGCAAGTAGCAAAGCGAGATTAAAATGCGCCACCTACCGGCGGTATACAGATTTAAGCGTTATGGGCGTTAGAGTGGGCTTGGAAAATTTTTTTTTGGACCAATCGATAGGTATTGACGAGACCAATACATTTCAGTTTAAATTTTTTATCTAGCATAAAAATTGTGGGCGTCACAGGTTTTCGCGATTTGTGGGCGTTAAAGTGGGCGTGGCAAACTTTTTTTTGGGTCAATCGATAGGTATTGATGAGAACATTATATTTCAGTTAAAATTTTTATTCTAGCATCAAAACTGTAGAAGCCACAGTTTTGGGCGGTTTGTTGGCGTTAGAGTGGGCGTGGCACTCTACTAAAACAAACTTGCGCTGCGTAAGAAGCTCAGGAATCTGCACGCCAAATCTCAATAGCCTAGCTCCTATAGTTTCCGAGATCTCAGCGTTCATCCGGACAGACAGACAGACGGACAGACGGACATGGCTAGGTCGACTCGGCTAGTGATCCTGATCAAGAATATATATACTTTATGGGGTCGGAAACGCTTCCTTCTGCCTGTTACATACTTTCCGACGAATCTAGTATACCCTTTTACTCTACGAGTAACGGGTATAATAACAAGGAAGAACACTATAGTCGAGGTACTCGACTATCAGATACCCGTTACTCAGCTAAATAGAGATATGCAAGTAGCAAAGCGAGATTAAAATGCGCCACCGACCGGCGGTATACAGATTTAAGCGTTATGGGCGTTAGAGTGGGCTTGGAAAATTTTTTTTTGGACCAATCGATAGGTATTGACGAGACCAATACATTTCAGTTTAAATTTTTTATCTAGCTTAAAAATTGTGGGCGTCACAGGTTTTCGCGGTTTGTGGGCGTTAAAGTGGGCGTGGCAAACTTTTTTTTGGGTCAATCGATAGGTATTGATGAGAACATTATATTTCAGTTAAAATTTTTATTCTAGCATCAAAACTGTAGAAGCCACAGTTTTGGGCGGTTTGTTGGCGTTAGAGTGGGCGTGGCACTCTACTAAAACAAACTTGCGCTGCGTAAGAAGCTCAGGAATCTGCACGCCAAATCTCAATAGCCTAGCTCCCATAGTTTCCGAGATCTCAGCGTTCATCCGGACAGACAGACAGACGGACAGACGGACATGGCTAGGTCGACTCGGCTAGTGATCCTGATCAAGAATATATATACTTTATGGGGTCGGAAACGCTTCCTTCTGCCTGTTACATACTTTCCGACGAATCTAGTATACCCTTTTACTCTACGAGTAACCGGTATAATAACAAGGAAGAACGCTATAGTCGAGGTACTCGACTATCAGATACCCGTTACTCAGCTAAATAGAGATATGCAAGTAGCAAAGCGAGATTAAAATGCGCCACCTACCGGCGGTATACAGATTTAAGCGTTATGGGCGTTAGAGTGGGCTTGGAAAATTTTTTTTCGGACCAATCGATAGGTATTGACGAGACCAATACATTTCAGTTAAAATTTTTTATCTAGCATAAAAATTGTGGGCGTCAGGTTTTCGCGGTTTGTGGGCGTGGCATATTCGCGTAACAAACTTGCGCTGCGTATAAGGCTACGGAATCTAAATCTGAAATCTCAATTCTCTATCTTTGATAGTTTCCGAGATATCCACATTCATATTTACGATTTTTTGAAGTTTGTGGGCGGTTTATGGGCGTTAGAGTGGGCGTGGCAAACTTTTTTTTGGGTCAATCGATAGGTATTGATGAGAACATTACATTTCAGTTAAAATTTTTATTCTAGCATCAAAACTGTAGGAGCCACAGTTTTGAGCGGTTTGTGGGCGTTAGAGTGGGCGTAGCACTCTACTGAAACAAACTTGCGCTGCGTAAGAAGCTCAAGAATTTGCATGCTAAATCTCAATAGCCTATCTCCCATAGTTTCCGAGATCTCAGCGTTCATCCGGACAGACAGTCAGACGGACAGACGGACATGGCTGGATCGACTCGGCTAGTTATCCTGATCAAGAATACATATACTTTTTGGGTTCGGAAGCGCTTCCTTCTGCCTCTTACATACTTTCCGACGAATCTAGTATACCCTTTTACTCTACGAGTAACGGGTATAATAACAAGGAAGAACGCTATAGTCGAGTACCTCGACTATCAGATACCCGTTACTCAGCTAAATAGAGATATGCAAGTAGCAAAGCGAGATTAAAATGCGCCACCTACCGGCGGTATACAGATTTAAGCGTTATGGGCGTTAGAGTGGGCGTGGCAAATATTTTTTGGACCAATCGATAGGTATTGACGATACCAATACATTTCAGTTAAAATTTTTTATCTAGCATAAAAATTGTGGGCGTCACAGGCTTTCGCGGTTTGTGGACGTTAGAGTGGGCGTGGCATATTCGCGTAACAAACTTGCGCTGCGTATAAGGCTACGGAATCTAAATATGAAGTCCTAATTTTCTATCTTTGATAGTTTCCAAGCTATCCACATTCATATTTACGATTTTTTGAAGTTTGTGGGCGGTTTATGGGCGTTAGGGTGGGCGTGGCAAACTTTTTTTGGGTCAATCGATAGGTATTGATGAGAACATTACATTTCAGTTAAAATTCTTATTCTAGCATCAAAACTGTAGGAGCCACAGTTTTGGGCGGCTTGTGGGCGTTAGAGTGGGCGTGGCACTCTACTGAAACAAACTTGCGCTGCGTAAGAAGCTCAGGAATCTGCACGCCAAATCTCAATAGCCTAGCTCCCATAGTTTCCAAGATCGCATCCTTCATCCGGACAGACAGACAGACGGACAGACGGACATGGCTAGATCGACTCGGCTAGTGATCCTGATCAAGAATATATATACTTTATGGGGTCGGAAACGCTTCCTTCTGCCTGTTACATACTTTCCGACGAATCTAGTATACCCTTTTACTCTACGAGTAACGGGTATAATAACAAGGAAGAACGCTATAGTCGAGTACCTCGACTATCAGATACCCGTTACTCAGCTAAATAGAGATATGCAAGTAGCAAAGCGAGATTAAAATGCGCAACCTACCGGCGGTATACAGATTTAAGCGTTATGGGCGTTAGGGCGATAGGTATTGACGAGACCAACACACTTTAGTTAAAATTTTTGATCTAGCATAAAAGTCGTGGGCGTCACAGGTTTTCGCGGTTTGTGGGCGTTAGAGTGGGCGTGGCATATACGCGTAACAAACTTGCGCTGCGTATAAGGCTACGGAATCTAAATCTGAAGTCCTAATATTTTATCTTTGATAGTTTCCAAGATATCCACATTCACTTTTACGATTTTGTGAAGTTTGTGGGCGGCTTATGGGCGTTAGGGTGGGCATGGCAGACTTCTTTTTGGGTCAATTGATAGGTATTGATGAGAACATTACATTTCAGTTAAAATTTTTATTCTAGCATCAAAACTGTAGGAGCCACAGTTTTGGGCGGTTTGTGGGCGTTAGTGTGGGCGTGGCACTCTACTGAAACAAACTTGCACGCCAAATCTCAATAGCCTAGCTCCCATAGTTTCCAAAATCTCAGCGTTCATCCGGACAGACAGACAGACGGACAGACGGACATGGCTAGATCGACTCGGCTAGTGATCCTGATCAAGAATATATATAATTTATGGGGTCGGAAACGCTTCCTTCTGCCTGTTACATACTTTCCGACGAATCTTGTATACCCTGGTTTGTGGGCGTTAGAGTGGGCGTGGCACTCTACTGAAACAAACTTGCGCTGCGTAAGAAGCTCAGGAATCTGCACGCCAAATCTCAATAGCCTAGCTCCCATAGTTTCCGAGATCTCAGCGTTCATCCGGACAGACAGACTGACGGACAGACGGACAGACGGACATGGCTAGATCGACTTGCGCTGCGTATAAGGCTACGGAATCTAAATATGAAGTCCTAATTTTCTATCTTTGATAGTTTCCAAGCTATCCACATTCATATTTACGATTTTTTGAAGTTTGTGGGCGGTTTATGGGCGTTAGGGTGGGCGTGGCAAACTTTTTTTGGGTCAATCGATAGGTATTGATGAGAACATTACATTTCAGTTAAAATTCTTATTCTAGCATCAAAACTGTAGGAGCCACAGTTTTGGGCGGCTTGTGGGCGTTAGAGTGGGCGTGGCACTCTACTGAAACAAACTTGCGCTGCGTAAGAAGCTCAGGAATCTGCACGCCAAATCTCAATAGCCTAGCTCCCATAGTTTCCAAGATCGCATCCTTCATCCGGACAGACAGACAGACGGACAGACGGACATGGCTAGATCGACTCGGCTAGTGATCCTGATCAAGAATATATATACTTTATGAGGTCGGAAACGCTTCCTTCTGCCTGTTACATACTTTCCGACGAATCTAGTATACCCTTTTACTCTACGAGTAACGGGTATAATAACAAGGAAGAACGCTATAGTCGAGTACCTCGACTATCAGATACCCGTTACTCAGCTAAATAGAGATATGCAAGTAGCAAAGCGAGATTAAAATGCGCAACCTACCGGCGGTATACAGATTTAAGCGTTATGGGCGTTAGGGCGATAGGTATTGACGAGACCAACACACTTTAGTTAAAATTTTTGATCTAGCATAAAAGTCGTGGGCGTCACAGGTTTTCGCGGTTTGTGGGCGTTAGAGTGGGCGTGGCATATACGCGTAACAAACTTGCGCTGCGTATAAGGCTACGGAATCTAAATCTGAAGTCCTAATATTTTATCTTTGATAGTTTCCAAGATATCCACATTCACTTTTACGATTTTGTGAAGTTTGTGGGCGGCTTATGGGCGTTAGGGTGGGCATGGCAGACTTCTTTTTGGGTCAATTGATAGGTATTGATGAGAACATTACATTTCAGTTAAAATTTTTATTCTAGCATCAAAACTGTAGGAGCCACAGTTTTGGGCGGTTTGTGGGCGTTAGTGTGGGCGTGGCACTCTACTGAAACAAACTTGCACGCCAAATCTCAATAGCCTAGCTCCCATAGTTTCCAAAATCTCAGCGTTCATCCGGACAGACAGACAGACGGACAGACGGACATGGCTAGATCGACTCGGCTAGTGATCCTGATCAAGAATATATATAATTTATGGGGTCGGAAACGCTTCCTTCTGCCTGTTACATACTTTCCGACGAATCTTGTATACCCTGGTTTGTGGGCGTTAGAGTGGGCGTGGCACTCTACTGAAACAAACTTGCGCTGCGTAAGAAGCTCAGGAATCTGCACGCCAAATCTCAATAGCCTAGCTCCCATAGTTTCCGAGATCTCAGCGTTCATCCGGACAGACAGACTGACGGACAGACGGACAGACGGACATGGCTAGATCGACTCGGCTAGTGATCCTGATCAAGAATATATATACTTTATGGGGTCGGAAACGCTTCCTTCTCCCTGTTACATACTTTCCGACGATTCTAGTATACCCTTTTACTCACGAGTAACGGGTATAATAACAAGGAAGAACGCTATAGAGTACCTCGACCATCAGATACCCGTTACTCAGCTAAATAGAGATAGGCAAGTAGCAAAGCGAGATTAAAATGCGCCACCTACCGGCGGTATACAGATTTAAGCGTTATGGGCGTTAGAGTGGGCGTGGCAAATTTTTTTTAGACCAATCGATAGGAATTACGAGACCAATACATTTCAGTTTAAATTTTATATCTAGCATAAAAACTGTTGGCGTCACAGGTTTTCGCGGTTTGTGGGCGTTATGGTGGGCGTGGCATATTCGCGTGACAAACTAGCGCTGCGTATGAGGCTACGGAATCTAAATATGAAGTCCTAATATTCTATCTTTGATAGTTTCCAAGATATCCACATTCATATTTACGATTTTGTGAAGTTTGTGGGCGGTTTATGGGCGTTAGGGTGGGCATGGCAGACTTTTTTTGGGTCAATTGATAGGTATTGATGAGAACATTACATTTCACTTAAAATTGTTATTCTAGCATCAAAACTGTTGGAGCCACCGTTTTGGGTGGTTTGTGGGCGTTAGTGTGGGCGTGGCACTCTACTGAAACAAACTTGCACGCCAAATCTCAATAGCCTAGCTCCCATAGTTTCCGAGATCTCAGCGTTCATCCGGACAGACAGACAGACGGACAGACGGACAGACGGACATGGCTAGATCGACTCGGCTAGTGACCCTGATCAAGAATATATATACTTTCTGGGGTCGGAAACGCTTCCTTCTGCCTGTTACATACCTTCCGACGAATCTAGTATACCCTTTTACTCTACGAGTAACGGGTATAATAACATGGAAGAGCGCTATAGTCGAGTACCTCGACTATCAGATACCCGTTACTCAGCTAAATAGAGATATGCACCTACCGGCGGTATACAGATTTAAGCGTTATGGGCGTTAGAGTGGGCGTGGAAAATTTTTTTTGGACCAATCGATAGGTATTGACGAGACCAATACATTTCAGTTAAAATTGTTTATCTAGCATAAAAATTGTGGGCGTCAGGTTTTTGCGGTTTGTGGGCGTGGCATATTCGCGTAACAAACTTGCGCTGCGTATAAGTCTACGGAATCTAAATCTGAAATCCCAATTCTCTATCTTTGATAGTTTCCGAGGTATACACATTCATATTTACGATTTTTTGTAGATTGTGGGCGGTTTATGGGCGTTAGGGTGGGCGTGGCAAACTTTTTTTGGGTCAATCGATAGGTATTGATGAGAACATTACATTACAGTTTAAATTTTTATTCTAGCATCAAAACTGTAGGAGCCACAGTTTTGGGCGGATTGTGGGCGTTAGAGTGGGCGTGGCACTCTACTGAAACAAACTTGCGCTGCGTAAGAAGCTCAAGAATTTGCATGCTAAATCTCAATAGCCTATCTCCCATAGTTTCCGAGATCTCAGCGTTCATCCGGACAGACAGTCAGACGGACAGACGGACATGGCTGGATCGACTCGGCTAGTTATCCTGATCAAGAATACATATACTTTTTGGGTTCGGAAGCGCTTCCTTCTGCCTCTTACATACTTTCCGGCGAATCTAGTATACCCTTTTACTCTACGAGTAACGGGTATAATAACAAGGAAGAACGCTATAGTCGAGTACCTCGACTATCAGATACCCGTTACTCAGCTAAATAGAGATATACAAGTAGCAAAGCGAGATTAAAATGAGCCACCTACCGGCGGTATACAGATTTAAGCGTTATGGGCGTTAGAGTGGGCGTGGCAAATATTTTTTGGACCAATCGATAGGTATTGACGATACCAATACATTTCAGTTAAAATTTTTTATCTAGCATAAAATTTGTAAGCGTCACAGGCTTTCGCGGTTTGTGGACGTTAGAGTGGGCGTGGCATATTCGCGTAACAAACTTGCGCTGCGTATAAGGCTACGGAATCTAAATATGAAGTCCTAATTTTCTATCTTTGATA
Source organism: Drosophila suzukii (assembly GCF_043229965.1). Classification (NCBI taxonomy): domain Eukaryota; kingdom Metazoa; phylum Arthropoda; class Insecta; order Diptera; family Drosophilidae; genus Drosophila; species Drosophila suzukii. The sequence goes on from NC_092085.1 coordinate 6,392,122, forward strand.
GTTTCCAAGCTATCCACATTCATATTTACGATTTTTTGAAGTTTGTGGGCGGTTTATGGGCGTTAGGGTGGGCGTGGCAAACTTTTTTTGGGTCAATCGATAGGTATTGATGAGAACATTACATTTCAGTTAAAATTTTTATTCTAGCATCAAAACTGTAGGAGCCACAGTTTTGGGCGGCTTGTGGGCGTTAGAGTGGGCGTGGCACTCTACTGAAACAAACTTGCGCTGCGTAAGAAGCTCAGGAATCTGCACGCCAAATCTCAATAGCCTAGCTCCCATAGTTTCCAAGATCGCAGCCTTCATCCGGACAGACAGACAGACGGACAGACGGACATGGCTAGATCGACTCGGCTAGTGATCCTGATCAAGAATATATATACTTTATGGGGTCGGAAACGCTTCCTTCTGCCTGTTACATACTTTCCGACGAATCTAGTATACCCTTTTACTCTACGAGTAACGGGTATAATAACAAGGAAGAACGCTATAGTCGAGTACCTCGACTATCAGATACCCGTTACTCAGCTAAATAGAGATATGCAAGTAGCAAAGCGAGATTAAAATGCGCAACCTACCGGCGGTATACAGATTTAAGCGTTACGGGCGTTAGGGCGATAGGTATTGACGAGACCAACACACTTCAGTTAAAATTTTTGATCTAGCATAAAAGTCGTGGGCGTCACAGGTTTTCGCGGTTTGTGGGCGTTAGAGTGGGCGTGGCATATTCGCGTAACAAACTTGCGCTGCGTATAAGGCTACGGAATCTAAATCTGAAGTCCTAATATTTTATCTTTGATAGTTTCCAAGATATCCACATTCATATTTACGATTTTTTGAAGTTTGTGGGCGGTTTATGGGCGTTAGGGTGGGCGTGGCAAACTTTTTTTGGGTCAATTGATAGGTATTGATGAGAACATTATATTTCAGTTAAAATTTTTATTCTAGCATCAAAACTGTAGAAGCCACAGTTTTGGGCGGTTTGTGGGCGTTAGTGTGGGCGTGGCACTTTACTAAAACAAACTTGCGCTGCGTAAGAAGCTCAAGAATCTGCATGCCAAATATCAATAGCCTAGCTCCCATAGTTTCCGAGATCTCAGCGTTCATCCGGACAGACAGACAGACGGACAGACGGGCAGACGGACATGGCTGGATCGACTCGGCTAGTTATCCTGATCAAGAATATATATACCTAATGGGTTCGGAAGCGCTTCCTTCTGCCTGTTACATACTTTCCGACGAATCTAGTATACCCTTTTACTCTACGAGTAACGGGTATAATAACAAGGAAGAACGCTATAGTCGAGTACCTCGACTATCAGATACCCGTTACTCAGCTAAATAGAGATATGCAAGTAGCAAAGCGAGATTTAAATGCGCCACCTACCGGCGGTATACACATTTAAGCGTTATGGGCGTTAGAGTGGGCGTGGCAATTTTTTTTTGGACCAATCGATAGGTATTGACGATACCAATACATTTCAGTTAAAATTTTTTATCTAGCATAAAAATTTTGGGCGTCACATGCTTTCGCGGTTTGTGGGCGTTAGAGTGGGCGTGGCATATTCGCGTAACAAACTTGCGCTGCGTATAAGGCTACGGAATCTAAATCTGAAGTCCTAATTTTCTATCTTTGATAGTTTCCAAGCTATCCACATTCATATTTATGATTTTTTGAAGTTTGTGGGCGGTTTATGGGCGTTAGGGTGGGCGTGGCAAACTTTTTTTGGGTCAATTGATAGGTATTGATGAGAACATTATATTTCAGTTAAAATTTTTATTCTAGCATCAAAAATGTAGAAGCCACAGTTTTGGGCGGTTTGTTGGCGTTAGAGTGGGCGTGGCACTCTACTGAAACAAACTTGCGCTGCGTAAGAAGCTCAGGAATCTGCACGCCAAATCTCAATAGCCTAGCTCCCATAGTTTCCGAGATCTCAGCGTTCATCCGGACAGACAGACAGACGGACAGACGGACATGGCTAGGTCGCCTCGGCTAGTGATCCTGATCAAGAATATATATACTTTATGGGGTCGGAAACGCTTCCTTCTGCCTGTTACATACTTTCCGACGAATCTAGTATACCCTTTTACTCTACGAGTAACGGGTATAATAACAAGGAAGAACGCTATAGTCCAGGTTCTCGACTATCAGATACCCGTTACTCAGCTAAATAGAGATATGCAAGTAGCAAAGCGAGATTAAAATGAGCCACCTACCGGCGGTATACAGATTTAAGCGTTATGGGCGTTAGAGTGGGCTTGGAAAATTTTTTTTTGGACCAATCGATAGGTATTGACGAGACCAATACATTTCAGTTTAAATTTTTTATCTAGCATAAAAATTGTGGGCGTCACAGGTTTTCGCGATTTGTGGGCGTTAAAGTGGGCGTGGCAAACTTTTTTTTGGGTCAATCGATAGGTATTGATGAGAACATTATATTTCAGTTAAAATTTTTATTCTAGCATCAAAACTGTAGAAGCCACAGTTTTGGGCGGTTTGTTGGCGTTAGAGTGGGCGTGGCACTCTACTAAAACAAACTTGCGCTGCGTAAGAAGCTCAGGAATCTGCACGCCAAATCTCAATAGCCTAGCTCCCATAGTTTCCGAGATCTCAGCGTTCATCCGGACAGACAGACAGACGGACAGACGGACATGGCTAGGTCGACTCGTCTAGTGATCCTGATCAAGAATATATATACTTTATGGGGTCGGAAACGCTTCCTTCTGCCTGTTACATACTTTCCGACGAATCTAGTATACCCTTTTACTCTACGAGTAACGGGTATAATAACAAGGAAGAACGCTATAGTCGAGGTACTCGACTATCAGATACCCGTTACTTAGCTAAATAGAGATATGCAAGTAGCAAAGCGAGATTAAAATGCGCCACCTACCGGCGGTATACAGATTTAAGCGTTATGGGCGTTAGAGTGGGCTTGGAAAATTTTTTTTTGGACCAATCGATAGGTATTGACGAGACCAATACATTTCAGTTTAAATTTTTTATCTAGCTTAAAAATTGTGGGCGTCACAGGTTTTCGCGGTTTGTGGGCGTTAAAGTGGGCGTGGCAAACTTTTTTTTGGGTCAATCGATAGGTATTGATGAGAACATTATATTTCAGTTAAAATTTTTATTCTAGCATCAAAACTGTAGAAGCCACAGTTTTGGGCGGTTTGTTGGCGTTAGAGTGGGCGTGGCACTCTACTAAAACAAACTTGCGCTGCGTAAGAAGCTCAGGAATCTGCACGCCAAATCTCAATAGCCTAGCTCCCATAGTTTCCGAGATCTCAGCGTTCATCCGGACAGACAGACAGACGGACAGACGGACATGGCTAGGTCGACTCGGCTAGTGATCCTGATCAAGAATATATATACTTTATGGGGTCGGAAACGCTTCCTTCTGCCTGTTACATACTTTCCGACGAATCTAGTATACCCTTTTACTCTACGAGTAACCGGTATAATAACAAGGAAGAACGCTATAGTCGAGGTACTCGACTATCAGATACCCGTTACTCAGCTAAATAGAGATATGCAAGTAGCAAAGCGAGATTAAAATGCGCCACCTACCGGCGGTATACAGATTTAAGCGTTATGGGCGTTAGAGTGGGCTTGGAAAATTTTTTTTCGGACCAATCGATAGGTATTGACGAGACCAATACATTTCAGTTAAAATTTTTTATCTAGCATAAAAATTGTGGGCGTCAGGTTTTCGCGGTTTGTGGGCGTGGCATATTCGCGTAACAAACTTGCGCTGCGTATAAGGCTACGGAATCTAAATCTGAAATCTCAATTCTCTATCTTTGATAGTTTCCGAGATATCCACATTCATATTTACGATTTTTTGAAGTTTGTGGGCGGTTTATGGGCGTTAGAGTGGGCGTGGCAAACTTTTTTTTGGGTCAATCGATAGGTATTGATGAGAACATTACATTTCAGTTAAAATTTTTATTCTAGCATCAAAACTGTAGGAGCCACAGTTTTGAGCGGCTTGTGGGCGTTAGAGTGGGCGTAGCACTCTACTGAAACAAACTTGCGCTGCGTAAGAAGCTCAAGAATTTGCATGCTAAATCTCAATAGCCTATCTCCCATAGTTTCCGAGATCTCAGCGTTCATCCGGACAGACAGTCAGACGGACAGACGGACATGGCTGGATCGACTCGGCTAGTTATCCTGATCAAGAATACATATACTCTTTGGGTTCGGAAGCGCTTCCTTCTGCCTCTTACATACTTTCCGGCGAATCTAGTACACCCTTTTACTCTACGAGTAACGGGTATAATAACAAGGAAGAACGCTATAGTCGAGTACCTCGACTATCAGATACCCGTTACTCAGCTAAATAGAGATATGCAAGTAGCAAAGCGAGATTAAAATGCGCCACCTACCGGCGGTATACAGATTTAAGCGTTATGGGCGTTAGAGTGGGCGTGGCAAATATTTTTTGGACCAATCGATAGGTATTGACGATACCAATACATTTCAGTTAAAATTTTTTATCTAGCATAAAAATTGTGGGCGTCACAGGCTTTCGCGGTTTGTGGACGTTAGAGTGGGCGTGGCATATTCGCGTAACAAACTTGCGCTGCGTATAAGGCTACGGAATCTAAATATGAAGTCCTAATTTTCTATCTTTGATAGTTTCCAAGCTATCCACATTCATATTTACGATTTTTTGAAGTTTGTGGGCGGTTTATGGGCGTTAGGGTGGGCGTGGCAAACTTTTTTTGGGTCAATCGATAGGTATTGATGAGAACATTACATTTCAGTTAAAATTCTTATTCTAGCATCAAAACTGTAGGAGCCACAGTTTTGGGCGGCTTGTGGGCGTTAGAGTGGGCGTGGCACTCTACTGAAACAAACTTGCGCTGCGTAAGAAGCTCAGGAATCTGCACGCCAAATCTCAATAGCCTAGCTCCCATAGTTTCCAAGATCGCAGCCTTCATCCGGACAGACAGACAGACGGACAGACGGACATGGCTAGATCGACTCGGCTAGTGATCCTGATCAAGAATATATATACTTTATGGGGTCGGAAACGCTTCCTTCTGCCTGTTACATACTTTCCGACGAATCTAGTATACCCTTTTACTCTACGAGTAACGGGTATAATAACAAGGAAGAACGCTATAGTCGAGTACCTCGACTATCAGATACCCGTTACTCAGCTAAATAGAGATATGCAAGTAGCAAAGCGAGATTAAAATGCGCAACCTACCGGCGGTATACAGATTTAAGCGTTATGGGCGTTAGGGCGATAGGTATTGACGAGACCAACACACTTTAGTTAAAATTTTTGATCTAGCATAAAAGTCGTGGGCGTCACAGGTTTTCGCGGTTTGTGGGCGTTAGAGTGGGCGTGGCATATTCGCGTAACAAACTTGCGCTGCGTATAAGGCTACGGAATCTAAATCTGAAGTCCTAATATTTTATCTTTGATAGTTTCCAAGATATCCACATTCACTTTTACGATTTTGTGAAGTTTGTGGGCGGCTTATGGGCGTTAGGGTGGGCATGGCAGACTTCTTTTTGGGTCAATTGATAGGTATTGATGAGAACATTACATTTCAGTTAAAATTTTTATTCTAGCATCAAAACTGTAGGAGCCACAGTTTTGAGCGGTTTGTGGGCGTTAGAGTGGGCGTAGCACTCTACTGAAACAAACTTGCGCTGCGTAAGAAGCTCAAGAATTTGCATGCTAAATCTCAATAGCCTATCTCCCATAGTTTCCGAGATCTCAGCGTTCATCCGGACAGACAGTCAGACGGACAGACGGACATGGCTGGATCGACTCGGCTAGTTATCCTGATCAAGAATACATATACTCTTTGGGTTCGGAAGCGCTTCCTTCTGCCTCTTACATACTTTCCGGCGAATCTAGTACACCCTTTTACTCTACGAGTAACGGGTATAATAACAAGGAAGAACGCTATAGTCGAGTACCTCGACTATCAGATACCCGTTACTCAGCTAAATAGAGATATGCAAGTAGCAAAGCGAGATTAAAATGCGCCACCTACCGGCGGTATACAGACTTAAGCGTTATGGGCGTTAGAGTGGGCGTGGCAAATATTTTTTGGACCAATCGATAGGTATTGACGATACCAATACATTTCAGTTAAAATTTTTTATCTAGCATAAAAATTGTGGGCGTCACAGGCTTTCGCGGTTTGTGGACGTTAGAGTGGGCGTGGCATATTCGCGTAACAAACTTGCGCTGCGTATAAGGCTACGGAATCTAAATATGAAGTCCTAATTTTCTATCTTTGATAGTTTCCAAGCTATCCACATTCATATTTACGATTTTTTGAAGTTTGTGGGCGGTTTATGGGCGTTAGGGTGGGCGTGGCAAACTTTTTTTGGGTCAATCGATAGGTATTGATGAGAACATTACATTTCAGTTAAAATTCTTATTCTAGCATCAAAACTGTAGGAGCCACAGTTTTGGGCGGCTTGTGGGCGTTAGAGTGGGCGTGGCACTCTACTGAAACAAACTTGCGCTGCGTAAGAAGCTCAGGAATCTGCACGCCAAATCTCAATAGCCTAGCTCCCATAGTTTCCAAGATCGCAGCCTTCATCCGGACAGACAGACAGACGGACAGACGGACATGGCTAGATCGACTCGGCTAGTGATCCTGATCAAGAATATATATACTTTATGGGGTCGGAAACGCTTCCTTCTGCCTGTTACATACTTTCCGACGAATCTAGTATACCCTTTTACTCTACGAGTAACGGGTATAATAACAAGGAAGAACGCTATAGTCGAGTACCTCGACTATCAGATACCCGTTACTCAGCTAAATAGAGATATGCAAGTAGCAAAGCGAGATTAAAATGCGCAACCTACCGGCGGTATACAGATTTAAGCGTTATGGGCGTTAGGGCGATAGGTATTGACGAGACCAACACACTTTAGTTAAAATTTTTGATCTAGCATAAAAGTCGTGGGCGTCACAGGTTTTCGCGGTTTGTGGGCGTTAGAGTGGGCGTGGCATATTCGCGTAACAAACTTGCGCTGCGTATAAGGCTACGGAATCTAAATCTGAAGTCCTAATATTTTATCTTTGATAGTTTCCAAGATATCCACATTCACTTTTACGATTTTGTGAAGTTTGTGGGCGGCTTATGGGCGTTAGGGTGGGCATGGCAGACTTCTTTTTGGGTCAATTGATAGGTATTGATGAGAACATTACATTTCAGTTAAAATTTTTATTCTAGCATCAAAACTGTAGGAGCCACAGTTTTGGGCGGTTTGTGGGCGTTAGTGTGGGCGTGGCACTCTACTGAAACAAACTTGCACGCCAAATCTCAATAGCCTAGCTCCCATAGTTTCCGAGATCTCAGCGTTCATCCGGACAGACAGACAGACGGACAGACAGACAGATGGACATGGCTATATCGACTCGGCTAGTGATCCTGATCAAGAATATATATACTTTATGGGGTCGGAAACGCTTCCTTCTGCCTGTTACATACTTTCCGACGTGGCATATTCGCGTAACAAACTTGCGCTGCGTATAAGGCTACGGAATCTAAATCTGAAATCCCAATTCTCTATCTTTGATAGTTTCCGAGGTATACACATTCATATTTACGATTTTTTGAAGTTTGTGGGCGGTTTATGGGCGTTAGGGTGGGCGTGGCAAACTTTTTTTTGGGTCAATCGATAGGTATTGATGAGAACATTACGTTACAGTTAAAATTTTTATTCTAGCATCAAAACTGTAGGAGCCACAGTTTTGGGCGGATTGTGGGCGTTAGAGTGGGCGTGGCACTCTACTGAAACAAACTTGCGCTGCGTAAGAAGCTCAGGAATCTGCACGCCAAATCTCAATAGCCTAGACAGACAGACAGACAGACGGACAGACAGACAGACGGACATGGCTAGATCGACTCGGCTAGTGATCCTGATCAAGAATATATATAACTAATGGGGTCGGAAACGCTTCCTTCTGCCTGTTACATACTTTCCGACGAATCTAGTATACCCTGGTTTGTGGGCGTTAGAGTGGGCGTGGCACTCTACTGAAACAAACTTGCGCTGCGTAAGAAGCTCAGGAATCTGCACGCCAAATCTCAATAGCCTAGACAGACAGACAGACAGACGGACAGACAGACAGACGGACATGGCTAGATCGACTCGGCTAGTGATCCTGATCAAGAATATATATAATTTATGGGGTCGGAAACGCTTCCTTCTGCCTGTTACATACTTTCCGACGAATCTAGTATACCCTTTTACTCTACGAGTAACGGGTATAATAACAAGGAAGAACGCTATAGTCGAGTACCTCGACCATCAGATACCCGTTACTCAGCTAAATAGAGATATGCAAGTAGCAAAGCGAGATTAAAATGCGCCACCTACCGGCGGTATACAGATTTAAGCGTTATGGGCGTTAGAATGGGCGTGGCAAATTTTTTTTTTTTGGTCAATCGATAGGTATTGATGAGAACATTACATTACAGTTAAAATTTTTATTCTAGCATCAAAACTGTAGGAGCCACAGTTTTGGGCGGATTGTGGGCGTTAGAGTGGGCGTGGCACTCTACTGAAACAAACTTGCGCTGCGTAAGAAGCTCAGGAATCTGCACGCCAAATCTCAATAGCCTAGCTCCCATAGTTTCCGAGATTTCAGCGTTCATCCGGACAGACAGACAGACGGACATGGCTAGATCGACTCGACTAGTGATCCTGATCAAGAATATATATAATTTATGGGGTCGGAAACGCTTCCTTCTGCCTGTTACATACTTTCCGACGAATCAAGTATACCCTGGTTTGTGGGCGTTAGAGTGGGCGTGTTACTCTACTGAAACAAACTTGCACGCCAAATCTCAATAGCTTAGCTCCCATAGTTTCCGAGATCTCAGCGTTCATCCGGACAGACAGACAGACGGACAGACGGACATGGCTAGATCGACTCGGCTAGTGATCCTGATCAAGAATATATATTATTTATGGGGTCGGAAACGCTTCCTTCTGCCTGTTACATACTTTCCGACGAATCTTGTATACCCTGGTTTGTGGGCGTTAGAGTGAGCGTGGCACTCTACTGAAACAAACTTGCGCTGCGTAAGAAGCTCAGGAATCTGCACGCCAAATCTCAATAGCCTAGCTCCCATAGTTTCCGAGATCTCAGCGTTCATCCGGACAGACAGACTGACGGACAGACGGACAGACGGACATGGCTAGATCGACTCGGCTAGTGATCCTGATCAAGAATATATATACTTTATGGGGTCGGAAACGCTTCCTTCTCCCTGTTACATACTTTCCGACGATTCTAGTATACCCTTTTACTCACGAGTAACGGGTATAATAACAAGGAAGAACGCTATAGAGTACCTCGACCATCAGATACCCGTTACTCAGCTAAATAGAGATAGGCAAGTAGCAAAGCGAGATTAAAATGCGCCACCTACCGGCGGTATACAGATTTAAGCGTTATGGGCGTTAGAGTGGGCGTGGCAAATTTTTTTTAAGACCAATCGATAGGAATTACGAGACCAATACATTTCAGTTTAAATTTTTTATCTAGCATAAAAACTGTTGGCGTCACAGGTTTTCGCGGTTTGTGGGCGTTATGGTGGGCGTGGCATATTCGCGTGACAAACTAGCGCTGCGTATGAGGCTACGGAATCTAAATATGAAGTCCTAATATTCTATCTTTGATAGTTTCCAAGATATCCACATTCATATTTACGATTTTGTGAAGTTTGTGGGCGGTTTATGGGCGTTAGGGTGGGCATGGCAGACTTTTTTTGGGTCAATTGATAGGTATTGATGAGAACATTACATTTCACTTAAAATTGTTATTCTAGCATCAAAACTGTTGGAGCCACCGTTTTGGGTGGTTTGTGGGCGTTAGTGTGGGCGTGGCACTCTACTGAAACAAACTTGCACGCCAAATCTCAATAGCCTAGCTCCCATAGCTTCCGAGATCTCAGCGTTCATCCGGACAGACAGACAGACGGACAGACGGACAGACGGACATGGCTAGATCGACTCGGCTAGTGACCCTGATCAAGAATATATATACTTTCTGGGGTCGGAAACGCTTCCTTCTGCCTGTTACATACCTTCCGACGAATCTAGTATACCCTTTTACTCTACGAGTAACGGGTATATTAACATGAAAGAGCGCTATAGTCGAGTACCTCGACTATCAGATACCCGTTACTCAGCTAAATAGAGATATGCACCTACCGGCGGTATACAGATTTAAGCGTTATGGGCGTTAGAGTGGGCGTGGAAAATTTTTTTTGGGTCAATCGATAGGTATTGATGAGAACATTACATTTCAGTTAAAATTTTTATTCTAGCATCAAAACTGTAGGAGCCACAGTTTTGAGCGGTTTGTGGGCGTTAGAGTGGGCGTAGCACTCTACTGAAACAAACTTGCGCTGCGTAAGAAGCTCAAGAATTTGCATGCTAAATCTCAATAGCCTATCTCCCATAGTTTCCGAGATCTCAGCGTTCATCCGGACAGACAGTCAGACGGACAGACGGACATGGCTGGATCGACTCGGCTAGTTATCCTGATCAAGAATACATATACTTTTTGGGTTCGGAAGCGCTTCCTTCGGCCTCTTACATACTTTCCGGCGAATCTAGTATACCCTTTTACTCTACGAGTAACGGGTATAATAACAAGGAAGAACGCTATAGTCGAGTACCTCGAACATCAGATACCCGTTACTCAGCTAAATAGAGATATGCAAGTAGCAAAGCGAGATTAAAATGCGCCACCTACCGGCGGTATACAGATTTAAGCGTTATGGGCGTTAGAGTGGGCGTGGCAAATATTTTTTGGACCAATCGATAGGTATTGACGATACCAATACATTTCAGTTAAAATTTTTTATCTAGCATAAAAATTGTGGGCGTCACAGGCTTTCGCGGTTTGTGGACGTTAGAGTGGGCGTGGCATATTCGCGTAACAAACTTGCGCTGCGTATAAGGCTACGGAATCTAAATCTGAAGTCCTAATATTCTATCTTTGATAGTTTCCAAGATATCCACATTCATATTTACGATTTTGTGAAGTTTGTGGGCGGTTTATGGGCGTTAGGGTGGGCATGGCAAACTTTTTTTGGGTCAATTGATATGTATTGATGAGAACATTATATTTCAGTTAAAATTTTTATTCTAGCATCAAAACTGTAGGAGCCACAGTTGTGGGCGTTAGTGTGGGCGTGGCACTCTACTGAAACAAACTTGCACGCCAAATCTCAATAGCCTAGCTCCCATAGTTTCCGAGATCTCAGCGTTCATCCGGACAGACAGACAGACGGACAGACGGACATGGCTAGATCGACTCGGCTAGTGATCCTGATCAAGAATATATATACTTTATGAGGTCGTATACCGGCGGTATACACATTTAAGCGTTATGGGCGTTAGAGTGGGCGTGGCAATTTTTTTTTGGACCAATCGATAGGTATTGACGATACCAATACATTTCAGTTAAAATTTTTTATCTAGCATAAAAATTGTGGGCGTCACAGGCTTTCGCGGTTTTTGGGCGTTAGAGTGGGCGTGGCATATTCGCGTAACATACTTGCGCTGCGTATAAGGCTACGGAATCTAAATCTGAAGTCCTAATTTTCTATCTTTGATAGTTTCCAAGCTATCCACATTCATATTTACGATTTTTTGAAGTTTGTGGGCGGTTTATGGGCGTTAGGGTGGGCGTGGCAAACTTTTTTTGGGTCAATTGATATGTATTGATGAGAACATTATATTTCAGTTAAAATTTTTATTCTAGCATCAAAACTGTAGGAGCCACAGTTTTGGGCGGTTTGTTGGCGTTAGAGTGGGCGTGGCACTCTACTGAAACAAACTAGCGCTGCGTAAGAAGCTCAGGAATCTGCACGCCAAATCTCAATAACCTAGCTCCTTCTGCCTGTTACATACTTTCCGACGAATCTAGTATACCCTTTTACTCTACGAGTAACGGGTATAATAACAAGGAAGAACGCTATAGTCGAGTACCTCGAACATCAGATACCCGTTACTCAGCTAAATAGAGATATGCAAGTAGCAAAGCGAGATTAAAATGCGCCACCTACCGGCGGTATACAGATTTAAGCGTTATGGGCGTTAGAGTGGGCTTGGAAAATTTTTTTTCGGACCAATCGATAGGTATTGACGAGACCAATACATTTCAGTTAAAATTTTTTATCTAGCATAAAAATTGTGGGCGTCAGGTTTTCGCGGTTTGTGGGCGTGGCATATTCGCGTAACAAACTTGCGCTGCGTATAAGGCTACGGAATCTAAATCTGAAATCTCAATTCTCTATCTTTGATAGTTTCCGAGATATCCACATTCATATTTACGATTTTTTGAAGTTTGTGGGCGGTTTATGGGCGTTAGAGTGGGCGTGGCAAACTTTTTTTTGGGTCAATCGATAGGTATTGATGAGAACATTACATTTCAGTTAAAATTTTTATTCTAGCATCAAAACTGTAGGAGCCACAGTTTTGAGCGGTTTGTGGGCGTTAGAGTGGGCGTAGCACTCTACTGAAACAAACTTGCGCTGCGTAAGAAGCTCAAGAATTTGCATGCTAAATCTCAATAGCCTATCTCCCATAGTTTCCGAGATCTCAGCGTTCATCCGGACAGACAGTCAGACGGACAGACGGACATGGCTGGATCGACTCGGCTAGTTATCCTGATCAAGAATACATATACTTTTTGGGTTCGGAAGCGCTTCCTTCGGCCTCTTACATACTTTCCGGCGAATCTAGTATACCCTTTTACTCTACGAGTAACGGGTATAATAACAAGGAAGAACGCTATAGTCGAGTACCTCGACTATCAGATACCCGTTACTCAGCTAAATAGAGATATGCAAGTAGCAAAGCGAGATTAAAATGCGCCACCTACCGGCGGTATACAGATTTAAGCGTTATGGGCGTTAGAGTGGGCGTGGCAAATATTTTTTGGACCAATCGATAGGTATTGACGATACCAATACATTTCAGTTAAAATTTTTTATCTAGCATAAAAATTGTGGGCGTCACAGGCTTTCGCGGTTTGTGGACGTTAGAGTGGGCGTGGCATATTCGCGTAACAAACTTGCGCTGCGTATAAGGCTACGGAATCTAAATATGAAGTCCTAATTTTCTATCTTTGATAGTTTCCAAGCTATCCACATTCATATTTACGATTTTTTGAAGTTTGTGGGCGGTTTATGGGCTTTAGGGTGGGCGTGGCAAACTTTTTTTGGGTCAATCGATAGGTATTGATGAGAACATTACATTTCAGTTAAAATTCTTATTCTAGCATCAAAACTGTAGGAGCCACAGTTTTGGGCGGCTTGTGGGCGTTAGAGTGGGCGTGGCACTCTACTGAAACAAACTTGCGCTGCGTAAGAAGCTCAGGAATCTGCACGCGAAATCTCAATAGCCTAGCTCCCATAGTTTCCAAGATCGCAGCCTTCATCCGGACAGACAGACAGACGGACAGACGGACATGGCTAGATCGACTCGGCTAGTGATCCTGATCAAGAATATATATACTTTATGGGGTCGGAAACGCTTCCTTCTGCCTGTTACATACTTTCCGACGAATCTAGTATACCCTTTTACTCTACGAGTAACGGGTATAATAACAAGGAAGAACGCTATAGTCGAGTACCTCGACTATCAGATACTCGTTACTCAGCTAAATAGAGTTATGCAAGTAGCAAAGCGAGATTAAAATGCGCAACCTACCGGCGGTATACAGATTTAAGCGTTATGGGCGTTAGGGCGATAGGTATTGACGAGACCAACACACTTCAGTTAAAATTTTTGATCTAGCATAAAAGTCGTGGGCGTCACAGGTTTTCGCGTTTTGTGGGCGTTAGAGTGGGCGTGGCATATTCGCGTAACAAACTTGCGCTGCGTATAAGGCTACGGAATCTAAATCTGAAGTCCTAATATTTTATCTTTGATAGTTTCCAAGATATCCACATTCACTTTTACGATTTTGTGAAGTTTGTGGGCGGCTTATGGGCGTTAGGGTGGGCATGGGAGACTTCTTTTTGGGTCAATTGATAGGTATTGATGAGAACATTACATTTCAGTTAAAATTTTTATTCTAGCATCAAAACTGTAGGAGCCACAGTTTTGGGCGGTTTGTGGGCGTTAGTGTGGGCGTGGCACTCTACTGAAACAAACTTGCACGCCAAATCTCATTAGCCTAGCTCCCATAGTTTCCGAGATCTCAGCGTTCATCCGGACAGACAGACAGACGGACAGACAGACAGATGGACATGGCTATATCGACTCGGCTAGTGATCCTGATCAAGAATATATATACTTTATGGGGTCGGAAACGCTTCCTTCTGCCTGTTACATACTTTCCGACGTGGCATATTCGCGTAACAAACTTGCGCTGCGTATAAGGCTACGGAATCTAAATCTGAAGTCCTAATATTTTATCTTTGATAGTTTCCAAGATATCCACATTCACTTTTACGATTTTGTGAAGTTTGTGGGCGGCTTATGGGCGTTAGGGTGGGCGTGGAAAATTTTTTTTGGGTCAATCGATAGGTATTGATGAGAACATTACATTTCAGTTAAAATTTTTATTCTAGCATCAAAACTGTAGGAGCCACAGTTTTGAGCGGTTTGTGGGCGTTAGAGTGGGCGTAGCACTCTACTGAAACAAACTTGCGCTGCGTAAGAAGCTCAAGAATTTGCATGCTAAATCTCAATAGCCTATCTCCCATAGTTTCCGAGATCTCAGCGTTCATCCGGACAGACAGTCAGACGGACAGACGGACATGGCTGGATCGACTCGGCTAGTTATCCTGATCAAGAATACATATACTTTTTGGGTTCGGAAGCGCTTCCTTCGGCCTCTTACATACTTTCCGGCGAATCTAGTATACCCTTTTACTCTACGAGTAACGGGTATAATAACAAGGAAGAACGCTATAGTCGAGTACCTCGAACATCAGATACCCGTTACTCAGCTAAATAGAGATATGCAAGTAGCAAAGCGAGATTAAAATGCGCCACCTACCGGCGGTATACAGATTTAAGCGTTATGGGCGTTAGAGTGGGCGTGGCAAATATTTTTTGGACCAATCGATAGGTATTGACGATACCAATACATTTCAGTTAAAATTTTTTATCTAGCATAAAAATTGTGGGCGTCACAGGCTTTCGCGGTTTGTGGACGTTAGAGTGGGCGTGGCATATTCGCGTAACAAACTTGCGCTGCGTATAAGGCTACGGAATCTAAATCTGAAGTCCTAATATTCTATCTTTGATAGTTTCCAAGATATCCACATTCATATTTACGATTTTGTGAAGTTTGTGGGCGGTTTATGGGCGTTAGGGTGGGCATGGCAAACTTTTTTTGGGTCAATTGATATGTATTGATGAGAACATTATATTTCAGTTAAAATTTTTATTCTAGCATCAAAACTGTAGGAGCCACAGTTGTGGGCGTTAGTGTGGGCGTGGCACTCTACTGAAACAAACTTGCACGCCAAATCTCAATAGCCTAGCTCCCATAGTTTCCGAGATCTCAGCGTTCATCCGGACAGACAGACAGACGGACAGACGGACATGGCTAGATCGACTCGGCTAGTGATCCTGATCAAGAATATATATACTTTATGAGGTCGTATACCGGCGGTATACACATTTAAGCGTTATGGGCGTTAGAGTGGGCGTGGCAATTTTTTTTTGGACCAATCGATAGGTATTGACGATACCAATACATTTCAGTTAAAATTTTTTATCTAGCATAAAAATTGTGGGCGTCACAGGCTTTCGCGGTTTTTGGGCGTTAGAGTGGGCGTGGCATATTCGCGTAACATACTTGCGCTGCGTATAAGGCTACGGAATCTAAATCTGAAGTCCTAATTTTCTATCTTTGATAGTTTCCAAGCTATCCACATTCATATTTACGATTTTTTGAAGTTTGTGGGCGGTTTATGGGCGTTAGGGTGGGCGTGGCAAACTTTTTTTGGGTCAATTGATATGTATTGATGAGAACATTATATTTCAGTTAAAATTTTTATTCTAGCATCAAAACTGTAGGAGCCACAGTTTTGGGCGGTTTGTTGGCGTTAGAGTGGGCGTGGCACTCTACTGAAACAAACTAGCGCTGCGTAAGAAGCTCAGGAATCTGCACGCCAAATCTCAATAACCTAGCTCCTTCTGCCTGTTACATACTTTCCGACGAATCTAGTATACCCTTTTACTCTACGAGTAACGGGTATAATAACAAGGAAGAACGCTATAGTCGAGTACCTCGAACATCAGATACCCGTTACTCAGCTAAATAGAGATATGCAAGTAGCAAAGCGAGATTAAAATGCGCCACCTACCGGCGGTATACAGATTTAAGCGTTATGGGCGTTAGAGTGGGCTTGGAAAATTTTTTTTCGGACCAATCGATAGGTATTGACGAGACCAATACATTTCAGTTAAAATTTTTTATCTAGCATAAAAATTGTGGGCGTCAGGTTTTCGCGGTTTGTGGGCGTGGCATATTCGCGTAACAAACTTGCGCTGCGTATAAGGCTACGGAATCTAAATCTGAAATCTCAATTCTCTATCTTTGATAGTTTCCGAGATATCCACATTCATATTTACGATTTTTTGAAGTTTGTGGGCGGTTTATGGGCGTTAGAGTGGGCGTGGCAAACTTTTTTTTGGGTCAATCGATAGGTATTGATGAGAACATTACATTTCAGTTAAAATTTTTATTCTAGCATCAAAACTGTAGGAGCCACAGTTTTGAGCGGTTTGTGGGCGTTAGAGTGGGCGTAGCACTCTACTGAAACAAACTTGCGCTGCGTAAGAAGCTCAAGAATTTGCATGCTAAATCTCAATAGCCTATCTCCCATAGTTTCCGAGATCTCAGCGTTCATCCGGACAGACAGTCAGACGGACAGACGGACATGGCTGGATCGACTCGGCTAGTTATCCTGATCAAGAATACATATACTTTTTGGGTTCGGAAGCGCTTCCTTCGGCCTCTTACATACTTTCCGGCGAATCTAGTATACCCTTTTACTCTACGAGTAACGGGTATAATAACAAGGAAGAACGCTATAGTCGAGTACCTCGACTATCAGATACCCGTTACTCAGCTAAATAGAGATATGCAAGTAGCAAAGCGAGATTAAAATGCGCCACCTACCGGCGGTATACAGATTTAAGCGTTATGGGCGTTAGAGTGGGCGTGGCAAATATTTTTTGGACCAATCGATAGGTATTGACGATACCAATACATTTCAGTTAAAATTTTTTATCTAGCATAAAAATTGTGGGCGTCACAGGCTTTCGCGGTTTGTGGACGTTAGAGTGGGCGTGGCATATTCGCGTAACAAACTTGCGCTGCGTATAAGGCTACGGAATCTAAATATGAAGTCCTAATTTTCTATCTTTGATAGTTTCCAAGCTATCCACATTCATATTTACGATTTTTTGAAGTTTGTGGGCGGTTTATGGGCTTTAGGGTGGGCGTGGCAAACTTTTTTTGGGTCAATCGATAGGTATTGATGAGAACATTACATTTCAGTTAAAATTCTTATTCTAGCATCAAAACTGTAGGAGCCACAGTTTTGGGCGGCTTGTGGGCGTTAGAGTGGGCGTGGCACTCTACTGAAACAAACTTGCGCTGCGTAAGAAGCTCAGGAATCTGCACGCGAAATCTCAATAGCCTAGCTCCCATAGTTTCCAAGATCGCAGCCTTCATCCGGACAGACAGACAGACGGACAGACGGACATGGCTAGATCGACTCGGCTAGTGATCCTGATCAAGAATATATATACTTTATGGGGTCGGAAACGCTTCCTTCTGCCTGTTACATACTTTCCGACGAATCTAGTATACCCTTTTACTCTACGAGTAACGGGTATAATAACAAGGAAGAACGCTATAGTCGAGTACCTCGACTATCAGATACTCGTTACTCAGCTAAATAGAGTTATGCAAGTAGCAAAGCGAGATTAAAATGCGCAACCTACCGGCGGTATACAGATTTAAGCGTTATGGGCGTTAGGGCGATAGGTATTGACGAGACCAACACACTTCAGTTAAAATTTTTGATCTAGCATAAAAGTCGTGGGCGTCACAGGTTTTCGCGTTTTGTGGGCGTTAGAGTGGGCGTGGCATATTCGCGTAACAAACTTGCGCTGCGTATAAGGCTACGGAATCTAAATCTGAAGTCCTAATATTTTATCTTTGATAGTTTCCAAGATATCCACATTCACTTTTACGATTTTGTGAAGTTTGTGGGCGGCTTATGGGCGTTAGGGTGGGCATGGGAGACTTCTTTTTGGGTCAATTGATAGGTATTGATGAGAACATTACATTTCAGTTAAAATTTTTATTCTAGCATCAAAACTGTAGGAGCCACAGTTTTGGGCGGTTTGTGGGCGTTAGTGTGGGCGTGGCACTCTACTGAAACAAACTTGCACGCCAAATCTCATTAGCCTAGCTCCCATAGTTTCCGAGATCTCAGCGTTCATCCGGACAGACAGACAGACGGACAGACAGACAGATGGACATGGCTATATCGACTCGGCTAGTGATCCTGATCAAGAATATATATACTTTATGGGGTCGGAAACGCTTCCTTCTGCCTGTTACATACTTTCCGACGTGGCATATTCGCGTAACAAACTTGCGCTGCGTATAAGGCTACGGAATCTAAATCTGAAATCCCAATTCTCTATCTTTGATAGTTTCCGAGGTATACACATTCATATTTACGATTTTTTGAAGTTTGTGGGCGGTTTATGGGCGTTAGGGTGGGCGTGGCAAACTTTTTTTTGGGTCAATCGATAGGTATTGATGAGAACATTACGTTACAGTTAAAATTTTTATTTTAGCATCAAAACTGTAGGAGCCACAGTTTTGGGCGGATTGTGGGCGTTAGAGTGGGCGTGGCACTCTACTGAAACAAACTTGCGCTGCGTAAGAAGCTCAGGAATCTGCACGCCAAATCTCAATAGCCTAGACAGACAGACAGACAGACGGACAGACAGACAGACGGATATGGCTAGATCGACTCGGCTAGTGATCCTGATCAAGAATATATATAATTTATGGGGTCGGAAACGCTTCCTTCTGCCTGTTACATACTTTCCGACGAATCTAGTATACCCTGGTTTGTGGGCGTTAGAGTGGGCGTGGCACTCTACTGAAACAAACTTGCGCTGCGTAAGAAGCTCAGGAATCTGCACGCCAAATCTCAATAGCCTAGACAGACAGACAGACAGACGGACAGACAGACAGACGGACATGGCTAGATCGACTCGGCTAGTGATCCTGATCAAGAATATATATAATTTATGGGGTCGGAAACGCTTCCTTCTGCCTGTTACATACTTTCCGACGAATCTAGTATACCCTTTTACTCTACGAGTAACGGGTATAATAACAAGGAAGAACGCTATAGTCGAGTACCTCGACCATCAGATACCCGTTACTCAGCTAAATAGAGATATGCAAGTAGCAAAGCGAGATTAAAATGCGCCACCTACCGGCGGTATACAGATTTAAGCGTTATGGGCGTTAGAATGGGCGTGGCAAATTTTTTTTTTTTGGTCAATCGATAGGTATTGATGAGAACATTACATTACAGTTAAAATTTTTATTCTAGCATCAAAACTGTAGGAGCCACAGTTTTGGGCGGATTGTGGGCGTTAGAGTGGGCGTGGCACTCTACTGAAACAAACTTGCGCTGCGTAAGAAGCTCAGGAATCTGCACGCCAAATCTCAATAGCCTAGCTCCCATAGTTTCCGAGATTTCAGCGTTCATCCGGACAGACAGACAGACGGACATGGCTAGATCGACTCGACTAGTGATCCTGATCAAGAATATATATAATTTATGGGGTCGGAAACGCTTCCTTCTGCCTGTTACATACTTTCCGACGAATCAAGTATACCCTGGTTTGTGGGCGTTAGAGTGGGCGTGTTACTCTACTGAAACAAACTTGCACGCCAAATCTCAATAGCTTAGCTCCCATAGTTTCCGAGATCTCAGCGTTCATCCGGACAGACAGACAGACGGACAGACGGACATGGCTAGATCGACTCGGCTAGTGATCCTGATCAAGAATATATATACTTTATGGGGTCGGAAACGCTTCCTTCTGCCTGTTACATACTTTCCGACGAATCTAGTATACCCTTTTACTCTACGAGTAACGGGTATAATAACATGGAAGAGCGCTATAGTCGAGTACCTCGACTATCAGATACCCGTTACTCAGCTAAATAGAGATATGCACCTACCGGCGGTATACAGATTTAAGCGTTATGGGCGTTAGAGTGGGCGTGGAAAATTTTTTTTGGACCAATCGATAGGTATTGACGAGACCAATACATTTCAGTTAAAATTGTTTATCTAGCATAAAAATTGTGGGCGTCAGGTTTTTGCGGTTTGTGGGCGTGGCATATTCGCGTAACAAACTTGCGCTGCGTATAAGTCTACGGAATCTAAATCTGAAATCCCAATTCTCTATCTTTGATAGTTTCCGAGGTATACACATTCATATTTACGATTTTTTGTAGTTTGTGGGCGGTTTATGGGCGTTAGGGTGGGCGTGGCAAACTTTTTTTGGGTCAATCGATAGGTATTGATGAGAACATTACAGTTTAAATTTTTATTCTAGCATCAAAACTGTAGGAGCCACAGTTTTGGGCGGATTGTGGGCGTTAGAGTGGGCGTGGCACTCTACTGAAACAAACTTGCGCTGCGTAAGAAGCTCAGGAATCTGCACGCCAAATCTCAATAGCCTAGCTCCCATAGTTTCCGAGATCTCAGCGTTCATCCGGACAGACAGACTGACGGACAGACGGACATGGCTAGATCGACTCGGCTAGTGATCCTGATCAAGAATATATATACTTTATGGGGTCGGAAACGCTTCCTTCTGCCTGTTACATACTTTCCGACGAATCTAGTATACCCTTTTACTCTACGAGTAACGGGTATAATAACAAGGAACAACGCTATAGTCGAGTACCTCGACTATCAGATACACGTTACTCAGCTAAATAGATTTATGCAGTAGCAAAGCCAGATTAAGATGCGCCACCTACCGGCGGTATACAGATTTAAGCGTTATGGGAGTTAGAGTGGGCATGGCAAATTTTTTTTTTGACCAATCGATACGTATTGACGAGACCAATACATTTCAGTTTAAATATTTTATCTAACATAAAAATTGTGGGCGTCACAGGTTTTCGCGGCTTGTGGGCGTTAGGGTGGGCGTGGCATATTCGCGTAACAAACTTGCGCTGCGTATAAGGCTACGGAATCTAAATCTGAAGTCCTAATATTCTCTTTGATAGTTTCCAAGATATCCACATTCATATTAACGATTTTGTGAAGTTTGTGGGCGGTTTATGGGCGTTAGGGTGGGCATGGCAGACTTTTTTTGGGTCAATTGATAGGTATTGATGAGAACATTACATTTCAGTTAAAATTGTTATTCTAGCATCAAAACTGTAGGAGCCACAGTTGTGGGCGTTAGTGTGGGCGTGGCACTCTACTGAAACAAACTAGCGCTGCGTAAGAAGCTCAGGAATCTGCACGCCAAATCTCAATACCCTAGCTCCTTCTGCCTGTTACATACTTTCCGACGAATCTAGTATACCCTTTTACTCTACGAGTAACGGGTATAATAACAAGGAAGAACGCTATAGTCGAGTACCTCGAACATCAGATACCCGTTACTCAGCTAAATAGAGATATGCAAGTAGCAAAGCGAGATTAAAATGCGCCACCTACCGGCGGTATACAGATTTAAGCGTTATGGGCGTTAGAGTGGGCGTGGCAAATTTTTTTTTAGACCAATCGATAGGAATTACGAGACCAATACATTTCAGTTTAAATTTTTTATCTAGCATAAAAACTGTTGGCGTCACAGGTTTTCGCGGTTTGTGGGCGTTATGGTGGGCGTGGCATATTCGCGTGACAAACTAGCGCTGCGTATGAGGCTACGGAATCTAAATATGAAGTCCTAATATTCTATCTTTGATAGTTTCCAAGATATCCACATTCATATTTACGATCTTGTGAAGTTTGTGGGCGGCTTATGGGCGTTAGGGTGGGCATGGCAGACTTCTTTTTGGGTCAATTGATAGGTATTGATGAGAACATTACATTTCAGTTAAAATTGTTATTCTAGCATCAAAACTGTAGGATCCACAGTTTTGGGCGGATTGTGGGCGTTAGAGTGGGCGTGGCACTCTACTGAAACAAACTTGCGCTGCGTTAGAAGCTCAGGAATCTGCACGCCAAATCTCAATAGCCTAGCTCCCATAGTTTCCGAGATCTCAGCGTTCATACGGACAGACAGACAGACGGACAGACAGACAGACGGACATGGCTAGATCGACTCGGCTAGTGATCCTGATCAAGAATATATATACTTTATGGGGTCGGAAACGCTTCCTTCTGCCTGTTACATACTTTCCGACGAATCTAGTATACCCTTTTACTCTACGAGTAACGGGTATAATAACAAGGAAGAACGCTATAGTCGAGTACCTCGACTATCAGATACCCGTTACTCAGCTAAATAGAGATATGCAAGTAGCAAAGCGAGATTAAAATGCGCCACCAACCGGCGGTATACAGATTTAAGCGTTATGGGCGTTAGAGTGGGCATGGCAAATTTTTTTTGGACCAATCGATAGGTATTGACGAGACCAATACATTTCAGTTAAAATTTTTTATCTAGCACAAAAATTGTGGGCGTCAGGTTTTCGCGGTTTATGGGCGTGGCATATTCGCGTAACAAACTTGCGCTGCGTATAAGGCTACGGAATCTAAATCTGAAATCTCAATTCTCTATCTTTGATAGTTTCCGAGATGTCCACATTCATATTTACGATTTTTTGAAGTTTGTGGGCGGTTTATGGGCGTTAGGGTGGGCCACAGTTTTGGGCGGTTTGTGGGCGTGGCACTCTACTGAAACAAACTTGCACGCCAAATCTCAATAGCCTAGCTCCCATAGTTTCCGAGATCTCAGCGTTCATCCGGACAGACAGACAGACGGACAGACGGACATAGCTAGATCGACTCGGCTAGTGATCCTGATCAAGAATATATATACTTTATGGGGTCGGAAACGCTTCCTTCTGCCTGTTACATACTTTCCGACGAATCTAGTATACCCTTTTACTCTACGAGTAACGGGTATAATAACAAGGAAGAACGCTATAGTCGAGTACCTCGACTATCAGATACCCGTTACTCAGCTAAATAGATTTATGCAAGTAGCAAAGCGAGATTAAAATGCGCCACCTACCGGCGGTATACAGATTTAAGCGTTATGGGAGTTAGAGTGGGCATATCAAATTTTTTTTTTGACCAATCGATACCTATTGACGAGACCAATACATTTCAGTTTAAATATTTTATCTAGCATAAAAATTGTGGGCGTCACAGGTTTTCGCGGCTTGTGGGCGTTAGGGTGGGCGTAGCATATTCGCGTAACAAACTTGCGCTGCGTATAAGGCTACGGAATCTAAATCTGAAGTCCTAATATTCTATCTTTGATAGTTTCCAAGATATCCACATTCATATTTACGATTTTGTGAAGTTTGTGGGCGGTTTATGGGCGTTAGGGTGGGCATGGCAGACTTTTTTTGGGTCAATTGATAGGTATTGATGAGAACATTACATTTCAGTTAAAATTGTTATTCTAGCATCAAAACTGTAGGAGCCACAGTTGTGGGCGTTAGTGTGGGCGTGGCACTCTACTGAAACAAACTTGCACGCCAAATCTCAATAGCCTAGCTCCCATAGTTTCCGAGATCTCAGCGTTCATCCGGACAGACAGACAGACGGACAGACGGACATGGCTAGATCGACTCGGCTAGTGATCCTGATCAAGAATATATATAATTTATGGGGTCGGAAACGCTTCCTTCTGCCTGTTACATACTTTCCGACGAATCTAGTATACCCTTTTACTCTACGAGTAACGGGTATAATAACAAGGAAGAACGCTATAGTCGAGTACCTCGACTATCAGATACCCGTTACTCAGCTAAATAGAGATATGCAAGTAGCAAAGCGAGATTAAAAGGCGCCACCTACCGGCGGTATACAGATTTAAGCGTTATGGGCGTTAGAGTGGGCGTGGCCAATTTTTTTTTGGACCAATCGATAGGTATTGACGAGACCAATACATTTCAATTAAAATTTTTTATCTAGCATAAAAATTGTGGGCGTCAGGTTTTTGCGGTTTGTGGGCGTGGCATATTCGCGTAACAAACTTGCGCTGCGTATAAGGCTACGGAATCTAAATCTGAAATCCCAATTCTCTATCTTTGATAGTTTCCGAAGTATACACATTCATATTTACGATTTTTTGAAGTTTGTGGGCGGTTTATGGGCGTTAGGGTGGGCGTGGTCAACCGATAGGTATTGATGAGAACATTACATTACAGTTAAAATTTTTATTCTAGCATCAAAACTGTAGGATCCACAGTTTTGGGCGGATTGTGGGCGTTAGAGTGGGCGTGGCACTCTACTGAAACAAACTTGCGCTGCGTTAGAAGCTCAGGAATCTGCACGCCAAATCTCAATAGCCTAGCTCCCATAGTTTCCGAGATCTCAGCGTTCATACGGACAGACAGACAGACGGACAGACAGACAGACGGACATGGCTAGATCGACTCGGCTAGTGATCCTGATCAAGAATATATATACTTTATGGGGTCGGAAACGCTTCCTTCTGCCTGTTACATACTTTCCGACGAATCTAGTATACCCTTTTACTCTACGAGTAACGGGTATAATAACAAGGAAGAACGCTATAGTCGAGTACCTCGACTATCAGATACCCGTTACTCAGCTAAATAGAGATATGCAAGTAGCAAAGCGAGATTAAAATGCGCCACCAACCGGCGGTATACAGATTTAAGCGTTATGGGCGTTAGAGTGGGCATGGCAAATTTTTTTTGGACCAATCGATAGGTATTGACGAGGCCAATACATTTCAGTTAAAATTTTTTATCTAGCACAAAAATTGTGGGCGTCAGGTTTTCGCGGTTTGTGGGCGTGGCATATTCGCGTAACAAACTTGCGCTGCGTATAAGGCTACGGAATCTAAATCTGAAATCTCAATTCTCTATCTTTGACAGTTTCCGAGATATCCACATTCATATTTACGATTTTTTGAAGTTTGTGGGCGGTTTATGGGCGTTAGGGTGGGCGTGGCAAACTTTTTTTTGGGTCAATCGATAGGTATTAATGAGAACATTACATTTCAGTTAAAATTTGTATTCTAGCATCAAAACAGTAGGAGCCACAGTTTTGAGCGGTTTGTGGGCGTTAGAGTGGGCGTGGCACTCTACTGAAACAAACTTGCGCTGCGTAAGAAGCTCAAGAATTTGTATGCCAAATCTCAATAGCCTATCTCCCATAGTTTCCGAGATCTCAGCGTTCATCCGGACAGACAGACAGACGGACAGACGGACATGGCTGGATCGACTCGGCTAGTTATCCTGATCAAGAATACATATACTTTATGGGTTCGGAAGCGCTTTCTTCTGCCTGTTGCATACTTTCCGACGAATCTAGTATACCCTTTTACTCTACGAGTAACGGGTATAATAACAAGGAAGAACGCTATAGTCGAGTACCTCGACTATCAGATACCCGTTACTCAGCTAAATAGAGATATGCAAGTAGCAAAGCGAGATTAAAATGCGCCACCTACCGGCGGTATACAGATTTAAGAGTTATGGGCGTTAGAGTGGGCGTGGCAAATTTTTTTTGGACCAATCGATAGGTATTGACGATACCAATACATTTCAGTTAAAATTTTTTATCTAGCATAAAAATTGTGGGCGTCACAGGCTTTCGCGGTTTGTGGGCGTTAGAGTGGGCGTGGCATATTCGCGTAACAAACTTGCGCTGCGTATAAGGCTACGGAATCTAAATATGAAGTCCTAATTTTCTCTTTGATAGTTTCCAAGCTATCCACATTCATATTTACGATTTTTTGAAGTTTGTGGGCGGTTTATGGGCGTTAGGGTGGGCGTGGCAAACTTTTTTTGGGTCAATCGATAGGTATTGATGAGAACATTACATTTCAGTTAAAATTTTTATTCTAGCATCAAAACTGTAGGAGCCACAGTTTGGGGCGTGGCACTCTACTGAAACAAACTTGCGCTGCGTAAGAAGCTCAGGAATCTGCACGCCAAATCTCAATAGCCAAGCTCCCATAGTTTCCGAGATCTCAGCGTTCATCCGGACAGACAGGCTGACGGACAGACGGACAGACGGACAGACGGACAGACGGACATGGCTAGATCGACTCGGCTAGTGATACTTTCCGACAAATCTAGTATACCCTGGTTTGTGGGCGTTAGAGTGGGCGTGGCACTCTACTAAAACAAACTTGCGCTGCGTAAGAAGCTCAAGAATCTGCAAGCCAAATCTCAATAGCCTAGCTCCCATAGTTTCCGAGATCTCAGCGTTCATCCGGACAGACAGACAGACGGACAGACGGGCAGACGGACATGGCTGGATCGACTCGGCTAGTTATCCTGATCAAGAATATATATACTTTATGGGGTCGGAAACGCTTCCTTCTTCCTGTTACATACTTTCCGACGAATCTAGTATACCCTTTTACTCTACGAGTAACGGGTATAATAACAAGGAAGAACGCTATAGTCGAGTACCTCGACTATCAGATACCCGTTACTCAGCTAAATAGAGATATGCAAGTAGCAAAGCGAGATTAAAATGCGCCACCAACCGGCGGTATACAGATTTATGCGTTATGGGCGTTAGAGTGGGCATGGCAAATTTTTTTTGGACCAATCGATAGGTATTGACGAGACCAATAAATTTCAGTTAAAATTTTTTATCTAGCACAAAAATTGTGGGCGTCAGGTTTTCGCGGTTTGTGGGCGTGGCATATTCGCGTAACAAACTTGCGCTGCGTATAAGGCTACGGAATCTAAATCTGAAATCTCAATTCTCTATCTTTGATAGTTTCCGAGATATCCACATTCATATTTACGATTTTTTGAAGTTTGTGGGCGGTTTATGGGCGTTAGGGTGGGCGTGGCAAACTTTTTTTTGGGTCAATCGATAGGTATTGAAGAGAACATTACATTTCAGTTAAAATTTTTATTCTAGCATCAAAACTGTAGGAGCCACAGTTATGAGCGGTTTGTGGGCGTTAGTGTGGGCGTGGCACTCTACTGAAACAAACTTGCACGCCAAATCTCAATAGCCTAGCTCCCATAGTTTCCGAGATCTCAGCGTTCATCCGGACAGACAGACAGACGGACAGACGGACATGGCTGGATCGACTCGGCTAGTTATCCTGATCAAGAATGTATATACCTAATGGGTTCGGAAGCGCTTCCTTCTGCCTGTTACATACTTTCCGACGAATCTAGTAACGGGTATAATAACAAGGAAGAACGCTATAGTCGAGTACCTCGACTATCAGATACCCGTTACTCAGCTAAATAGAGATATGCAAGTAGCAAAGCGAGATTAAAATGCGCCACCTACCGGCGGTATACACATTTAAGTGTTATGGGCGTTAGAGTGGGTGTGGCAAATTTTTTTATCGATAGGTATTGACGATACCAATACATTTCAGTTAAAATTTTTTATCTAGCATAAAAATTGTGGGCGTCACAGGCTTTCGCGGTTTGTGGGCGTTAGAGTGGGCGTGGCATATTCGCGTAACAAACTTGCGCTGCGTATAAGGCTACGGAATCTAAATCTGAAATCCGAATTCTCTCTTTGATAGTTTCCGAGATATCCACATTCGTATTTACGATTTTTTTAAGTTTGTGGGTCAATCGATAGGTATTGATGAGAACATTACATTTCAGTTAAAATTCTTATTCTAGCATCAAAACTGTAGGAGCCACAGTTTTGGGCGGCTTGTGGGCGTTAGAGTGGGCGTGGCACTCTACTGAAACAAACTTGCCCTGCGTAAGAAGCTCAAGACTTTGCATGCCAAATCTCAATAGCCTATCTCCCATAGTTTCCGAGATCTCAGCGTTCATCCGGACAGACAGACAGACGGACAGACGGACATGGCTGGATCGACTCGTCTAGTTATCCTTATCAAGAATATATATACTTTATGGGTTCGGAAGCGCTTCCTTCTGCCTGTTACATACTTTCCGACGAATCTAGTATACCCTTTTACTCTACGAGTAACGGGTATAATAACAAGGAAGAACGCTATAGTCGAGTACCTCGACTATCAGAAACCCGTTACTCAGCTAAATAGAGATATGCAAGCAGCAAAGCGAGATTAAAATGCGCCACCTACCGGCGGTATACAGATTTAAGCGTTATGGGCGTTAGAGTGGGCGTGGCAAATTTTTTTGGACCAATCGATAGGTATTGGCGATACCAATACATTTCAGTTAAAATTTTTGATCTAGCATAAAAATCGTGGGCGTCACAGGTTTTCGCGGTTTGTGGGCGTTAGAGTGGGCGTGGCATATTCGCGTAACAAACTTGCGCTGCGTATAAGGCTACGGAATCTAAATCTGAAATCCGAATTCTCTCTTTGATAGTTTCCGAGATATCCACATTCGTATTTACGATTTTTTTAAGTTTGTGGGTCAATCGATAGGTATTGATGAGAACATTACATTTCAGTTAAAATTCTTATTCTAGCATCAAAACTGTAGGAGCCACAGTTTTGGGCGGCTTGTGGGCGTTAGAGTGGGCGTGGCACTCTACTGAAACAAACTTGCGCTGCGTAAGAAGCTCAGGAATCTGCACGCCAAATCTCAATAGCCTAGCTCCCATAGTTTCCGAGATCTCAGCGTTCATCCGGACAGACAGGCAGACGGACAGTTTGTGGGCGTTAGAGTGGGCGTGGCACTCTACTGAAACAATCTTGCGCTGCGTAAGAAGCTCAGGAATCTGCACGCCAAATCTCAATAGCCTAGCTCCCATAGTTTCCGAGATCTCAGCCTTCATCCGGACAGACAGACAGACGGACAGACGGACATGGCTAAATCGACTCGGCTAGTGATCCTGATCAAGAATATATATACTTTATGGGGTCGGAAACGCTTCCTTCTGCTGTTACATACTTTCCGACGAATCTAGTATACCCTTTTACTCTACGAGTAACGGGTATAATAACAAGGAAGAACGCTATAGTCGAGTACCTCGACTATCAGATACCCGTTACTCAGCTAAATAGAGATATGCAAGTAGCAAAGCGAGATTAAAATGCGCAACCTACCGGCGGTATACAGATTTAAGGGTTATGGGCGTTAGAGTGGGCGTGGCAAATTTTTGGACCAATCGATAGGTATTGACGAGACCAACACATTTCAGTTCAAATTTTTGATCTAGCATAAAAATCGTGGGCGTCACAGGTTTTCGCGCTTTGTGGGCGTTAGAGTGGGCGTGGCATATTCGCGTAACAAACTTGCGCTGCGTATAAGGCTACGGAATCTAAATCTGAAGTCCCAATATTTTATCTTTGATAGTTTCCAAGATATCCACATTCACTTTTACGATTTTGTGAAGTTTGTGGGCGGTTTATGGGCGTTAGGGTGGGCATGGCAGACTTCTTTTTGGGTCAATTGATAGGTATTGATGAGAACATAACATTTCAGTTAAAATTTTTATTCTAGCATCAAAACTGTAGGAGCCACAGTTTTGGGCGGTTTGTGGGCGTTAGTGTGGGCGTGGCACTCTACTGAAACAAACTTGCACGCCAAATCTCAATAGCCTACCTCCCATAGTTTCCGAGATCTCAGCGTTCATCCGGACAGACAGACTGACGGACAGACGGACAGACGGACATGGCTAGATCGACTCGGCTAGTGATCCTGATCAAGAATATATATACTTTATGGGGTCGGAAACGCTTCCTTCTGCCTGTTACTTACTTTCCGACGAATCTAGTATACCCTTTTACTCTACGAGTAACAGGTATAATAACAAGGAAGAACGCTATAGTCGAGTACCTCGACTATCAGATACCCGTTACTCAGCTAAATAGAGCTATGGAAGTAGCAAAGCGAGATTAAAATGCGCCACCTACCGGCGGTATACAGATTTAAGCGTTATGGGCGCTAGAGTTGGCGTGGCAAATTTTTTTTTGACCAATCGATAGGTATTGACGAGACCAATACATTTCAGTTAAAACTTTTTTTTAGGTCAGTCGATAGGTATTGATGAGAACATTACATTTCAGTTAAAATTTTTATTCTAGCATCAAAACTGTGGGAGCCACAGTTTTGAGCGGTTTGTGGGCGTTAGAGTGGGCGTGGCACTCTACTGAAACAAACTTGCGCTGCGTAAGAAGCTCAAGAATTTGCATTCCAAATCTCAATAGCCTATCTCCCATAGTTTCCGAGATCTCAGCGTTCATCCGGACAGACGGACAGACGGACATGGCTGGATCGACTCGGCTAGTTATCCTGATCAAGAATATATATACTTTATGGGTTTGGAAGCGCTTCCTTCTGCCTGTTACATACTTTCCGACGAATCTAGTAACGGGTATAATAACAAGGAAGAACGCTATAGTCGAGTACCTCGACTATCAGATACCCGTTACTCAGCTAAATAGAGATATGCAAGTAGCAAAGCGAGATTAAAATGCGCCACCTACCGGCGGTATACACATTTAAGTGTTATGGGCGTTAGAGTGGGTGTGGCAAATTTTTTTATCGATAGGTATTGACGATACCAATACATTTCAGTTAAAATTTTTTATCTAGCATAAAAATTGTGGGCGTCACAGGCTTTCGCGGTTTGTGGGCGTTAGAGTGGGCGTGGCATATTCGCGTAACAAACTTGCGCTGCGTATAAGGCTACGGAATCTAAATCTGAAATCCGAATTCTCTCTTTGATAGTTTCCGAGATATCCACATTCGTATTTACGATTTTTTTAAGTTTGTGGGTCAATCGATAGGTATTGATGAGAACATTACATTTCAGTTAAAATTCTTATTCTAGCATCAAAACTGTAGGAGCCACAGTTTTGGGCGGCTTGTGGGCGTTAGAGTGGGCGTGGCACTCTACTGAAACAAACTTGCCCTGCGTAAGAAGCTCAAGACTTTGCATGCCAAATCTCAATAGCCTATCTCCCATAGTTTCCGAGATCTCAGCGTTCATCCGGACAGACAGACAGACGGACAGACGGACATGGCTGGATCGACTCGTCTAGTTATCCTGATCAAGAATATATATACTTTATGGGTTCGGAAGCGCTTCCTTCTGCCTGTTACATACTTTCCGACGAATCTAGTATACCCTTTTACTCTACGAGTAACGGGTATAATAACAAGGAAGAACGCTATAGTCGAGTACCTCGACTATCAGATACCCGTTACTCAGCTAAATAGAGATATGCAAGCAGCAAAGCGAGATTAAAATGCGCCACCTACCGGCTATATACAGATTTAAGCGTTATGGGCGTTAGAGTGGGCGTGGCAAATTTTTTTGGACCAATCGATAGGTATTGGCGATACCAATACATTTCAGTTAAAATTTTTGATCTAGCATAAAAATCGTGGGCGTCACAGGTTTTCGCGGTTTGTGGGCGTTAGAGTGGGCGTGGCATATTCGCGTAACAAACTTGCGCTGCGTATAAGGCTACGGAATCTAAATCTGAAATCCGAATTCTCTCTTTGATAGTTTCCGAGATATCCACATTCGTATTTACGATTTTTTTAAGTTTGTGGGTCAATCGATAGGTATTGATGAGAACATTACATTTCAGTTAAAATTCTTATTCTAGCATCAAAACTGTAGGAGCCACAGTTTTGGGCGGCTTGTGGGCGTTAGAGTGGGCGTGGCACTCTACTGAAACAAACTTGCGCTGCGTAAGAAGCTCAGGAATCTGCACGCCAAATCTCAATAGCCTAGCTCCCATAGTTTCCGAGATCTCAGCGTTCATCCGGACAGACAGGCAGACGGACAGTTTGTGGGCGTTAGAGTGGGCGTGGCACTCTACTGAAACAATCTTGCGCTGCGTAAGAAGCTCAGGAATCTGCACGCCAAATCTCAATAGCCTAGCTCCCATAGTTTCCGAGATCTCAGCCTTCATCCGGACAGACAGACAGACGGACAGACGGACATGGCTAAATCGACTCGGCTAGTGATCCTGATCAAGAATATATATACTTTATGGGGTCGGAAACGCTTCCTTCTGCTGTTACATACTTTCCGACGAATCTAGTATACCCTTTTACTCTACGAGTAACGGGTATAATAACAAGGAAGAACGCTATAGTCGAGTACCTCGACTATCAGATACCCGTTACTCAGCTAAATAGAGATATGCAAGTAGCAAAGCGAGATTAAAATGCGCAACCTACCGGCGGTATACAGATTTAAGGGTTATGGGCGTTAGAGTGGGCGTGGCAAATTTTTGGACCAATCGATAGGTATTGACGAGACCAACACATTTCAGTTCAAATTTTTGATCTAGCATAAAAATCGTGGGCGTCACAGGTTTTCGCGCTTTGTGGGCGTTAGAGTGGGCGTGGCATATTCGCGTAACAAACTTGCGCTGCGTATAAGGCTACGGAATCTAAATCTGAAGTCCCAATATTTTATCTTTGATAGTTTCCAAGATATCCACATTCACTTTTACGATTTTGTGAAGTTTGTGGGCGGTTTATGGGCGTTAGGGTGGGCATGGCAGACTTCTTTTTGGGTCAATTGATAGGTATTGATGAGAACATAACATTTCAGTTAAAATTTTTATTCTAGCATCAAAACTGTAGGAGCCACAGTTTTGGGCGGTTTGTGGGCGTTAGTGTGGGCGTGGCACTCTACTGAAACAAACTTGCACGCCAAATCTCAATAGCCTACCTCCCATAGTTTCCGAGATCTCAGCGTTCATCCGGACAGACAGACTGACGGACAGACGGACAGACGGACATGGCTAGATCGACTCGGCTAGTGATCCTGATCAAGAATATATATACTTTATGGGGTCGGAAACGCTTCCTTCTGCCTGTTACTTACTTTCCGACGAATCTAGTATACCCTTTTACTCTACGAGTAACAGGTATAATAACAAGGAAGAACGCTATAGTCGAGTACCTCGACTATCAGATACCCGTTACTCAGCTAAATAGAGCTATGGAAGTAGCAAAGCGAGATTAAAATGCGCCACCTACCGGCGGTATACAGATTTAAGCGTTATGGGCGCTAGAGTTGGCGTGGCAAATTTTTTTTTGACCAATCGATAGGTATTGACGAGACCAATACATTTCAGTTAAAACTTTTTTTTAGGTCAGTCGATAGGTATTGATGAGAACATTACATTTCAGTTAAAATTTTTATTCTAGCATCAAAACTGTGGGAGCCACAGTTTTGAGCGGTTTGTGGGCGTTAGAGTGGGCGTGGCACTCTACTGAAACAAACTTGCGCTGCGTAAGAAGCTCAAGAATTTGCATTCCAAATCTCAATAGCCTATCTCCCATAGTTTCCGAGATCTCAGCGTTCATCCGGACAGACGGACAGACGGACATGGCTGGATCGACTCGGCTAGTTATCCTGATCAAGAATATATATACTTTATGGGTTTGGAAGCGCTTCCTTCTGCCTGTTACATACTTTCCGACGAATCTAGTATACCCTTTTACTCTACGAGTAACGGGTATAATAACAAGGAAGAACGCTATAGTCGAGTACCTCGACTATCAGATACCCGTTACTCAGCTAAATAGAGATATGCAAGTAGCAAAGCGAGATTAAAATGCGCCACCTACCGGCGGTATACAGATTTAAGCGTTATGGGCGTTAGAGTGGGCGTGGCAAATTTTTTTTGGACCAATCGATAGGTATTGACGATACCAATACATTTCAGTTAAAATTTTTTATCTAGCATAAAAATTGTGGGCGTCACAGGCTTTCGCTGTTTGTGGGCGTTAGAGTGGGCGTGGCATATTCGCGTAACAGACTTGCGCTGCGTATAAGGCTACGGAATCTAAATCTGAAATCCGAATTCTCTCTTTGATAGTTTCCGAGATATCCACATTCGTATTTACGATTTTTTTAAGTTTGTGGGTCAATCGATAGGTATTGATGAGAACATTACATTTCAGTTTAAATTCTTATTCTAGCATCAAAACTGTAGGAGCCACAGTTTTGGGCGGCTTGTGGGCGTTAGAGTGGGCGTGGCACTCTACTGAAACAAACTTACGCTGCGTAAGAAGCTCAAGAATTTGCATGCCAAATCTCAATAGCCTATCTCCCATAGTTTCCGATCGATAGGTATTTACGAGACCAATACATTTCAGTTAAAATTTTGTATCTAGCATAAAAATTGTGGGCGTCAGGTTTTCGCGGTTTGTGGGCGTGGCATATTCGCGTAACAAACTTGCGCTGCGTATAAGGCTACGGAATCTAAATCGGAAAGCCCAATTCTCTATCTTTGATAGTTTCCGAGATATCCACATTCATATTTACGATTTTTTGAAGTTTGTGGGCGGTTTATGGGCGTTAGGGTGGGCGTGTCAAACTTTTTTTTGGGTCAATCGATAGGTATTGATGAGAACATTACATTTCAGTTAAAATTTTTATTCTAGCATCAAAACTGTAGGAGCCACAGTTTTGAGCGCTTTGTGGGCGTTCGAGTGGGCGTGGCACTCTACTGAAACAAACTTGCGCTGCGTAAGAAGCTCAAGAATCTGCATGCCAAATCTCAATAGCCTAGCTCCCATAGTTTCCGAGATCTCAGCGTTCATCCGGACAGACAGACAGACGGACAGACGGACAGACGGACATGGCTGGATCGACTCGGCTAGTTATCCTGATCAAGAATATATATACTTTATGGGTTCGGAAGCGCTTCCTTCTGCCTGTTACATACTTTCCGACGAATCTAGTATACCCTTTTACTCTACGAGTAACGGGTATAATAACAAGGAAGAACGCTATAGTCGAGTACCTCGACTATCAGATACCCGTTACTCAGCTAAATAGAGATATGCAAGTAGCAAAGCGAGATTAAAATGCGCCACCTACCGGCGGTATACAGATTTAAGCGTTATAGGCGTTAGGGTGGGCGTGGCAAACTTTTTTTTGGGTCAATCGATAGGTATTGATGAGAACATTACATTTCAGTTAAAATTTTTATTCCAGCATCAAAACTGTAGGAGCCACAGTTTTGAGCGGTTTGTGGGCGTTAGAGTGGGCATGGCACTCTACTGAAACAAACTTGCGCTGCGTAAGAAGCTCAAGAATCTGCATGCCAAATCTCAATAGCCTAGCTCCCATAGTTTCCGAGATCTCAGCGTTCATCCGGACAGACAGACAGACGGACAGACGGACATGGCTAGATCGACTCGGCTAGTGATCCTGATCAAGAATATGTATACTTTATGGGTTCGGAAGCGCTTCCTTCTGCCTGTTACATACTTTCCGACGAATCTAGTATACCCTTTTACTCTACGAGTAACGGGTATAATAACAAGGAAGAACGCTATAGTCGAGTACCTCGAACATCAGATACCCGTTACTCAGCTAAATAGAGATATGCAAGTAGCAAAGCGAGATTAAAATGCGCCACCTACCGGCGGTATACAGATTTAAGCGTTATGGGCGTTAGAGTGGGCGTGGCAAATTTTTTTTTGGACCAATCGATAGGTATTGACGAGACCAATACATTTCAGTTAAAATTTTGTATCTAGCATAAAAATTGTGGGCGTCAGGTTTTCGCGGTTTGTGGGCGTGGCATATTCGCGTAACAAACTTGCGCTGCGTATAAGGCTACGGAATCTAAATCTGAAATCCCAATTCTCTATCTTTGATAGTTTCCGAGATATCCACATTCATATTTACGATTTTTTGAAGTTTGTGGGCGGTTTATGGGCGTTAGGGTGGGAGTGGCAAACTTTTTTTTGGGTAAATCGATAGGTATTGATGAGAACATTACATTTCAGTTAAAATTTTTATTCTAGCATCAAAACTGTAGGAGCCACAGTTTTGGGCGGATTGTGGGCGTTAGAGTGGGCGTGGCACTCTACTGAAACAAACTTGCGCTGCGTAAGAAGCTCAGGAATCTGTACGCCAAATCTCAATAGCCTAGCTACCATAGTTTCCGAGATCTCAGCGTTCATCCGGACAGACAGACAGACAGACGGACAGACAGACAGACGGACATGGCTAGATCGACTCGGCTAGTGATCCTGATCAGAATATATATAATTTATGGGGTCGGAAACGCTTCCTTCTGCCTGTTACATACTTTCCGACGAATCTAGTATACCCTTTTACTCTACGAGTAACGGGTATAATAACAAGGAAGAACGCTATAGTCGAGTACCTCGACTATCAGATACCCGTTACTCAGCTAAATAGAGATATGCAAGTAGCAAAGCGAGATTAAAATGCGCCACCTACCGGCGGTATACAGATTTAAGCGTTATAGGCGTTAGGGTGGGCGTGGCAAACTTTTTTTTGGGTCAATCGATAGGTATTGATGAGAACATTACATTTCAGTTAAAATTTTTATTCTAGCATCAAAACTGTAGGAGCCACAGTCTTGGGCGGTTTGTTGGCGTTAGAGTGGGCGTGGCACTCTACTGAAACAAACTTGCGCTGCATAAGAAGCTCAAGAATCTGCATGCCAAATCTCAATAGCCTAGCTCCCATAGTTTCCGAGATCTCAGCGTTCATCCGGACAGACAGACAGACGGACAGACGGACATGGCTAGATCGACTCGGCTAGTGATCCTGATCAAGAATATATATACTTTATGGGTTCGGAAGCGCTTCCTTCAGTTCGGCCAGCAGGCGAAGGGGGCAGTTACCTCCCAACGTAAGTCATCCTAATCAGCAATTGTGAAGGTACAGCCATCCGGCTCTGACTCCAGCGAGGGATCCCCGATCTCAACATACGAGAACCAAGTCAAGGCCCCCTCCTCCCCCGCACTACCGAGCGGGCTTCAGCAGGTGCGACCAGCAGCAACTATATTCCTCCCGCGTTTACGGGAGGCTATTACAAGCAGCAGCCTCCAGCGGCGCATCCTCACGCGTGGGTGCTAACGCATCCCCCCGCACCTACGGGAGGCAACCAAAAGCTACTGGCCGCCACTCAACTATAACGGGCGCTCCCAGAAGCGACCGCTTCCTCCGCGCCTACAAGCGGGCATCTCCGAGAAGACCAGCGTTTCACCAGTGTGGCTGAAGAGGACCACCCTTGGCCACACACACATATAACATATTGTTTCTCCCGCACATACGTGTGAGCTAATCGAAGAAGACCACCCTTGACAGTGCGGCCATCGAGGACCACCTCAGGCCGCGCCCATCAACCAGATTAATTTGCATGTGTCCCTTTTATTGCGGTCAGGTAATTGACAGGTGGGAAGCTCTTGCTTGAATCCCTTTTATGACATGTTTATGACCCATTTGTGGAACGGAGAGAATCATAGACAATTTACCAGTTAAACGTTCTGGGGCGGAAACAAAAATGTGTATTTGAAAATATTCCACATTTGAGAATCATTAACTTGTGAGATTTATTTTATTGGGGTTCTTTTGATTTCTAAATTAGTTTTACAATCATAGGAAACATTATTCCCCAACATGATCGGACATGTTCCTCTAAGATAACCATCTTTGAATACTTTGGGTGTGCGACCTGTGATACTGAGGCAAAAGGGTACGTGATCACACCTTTTCCGAACATGATCGGATATGTCCTCTAAGATAACAACATTTCGATACTGTGGTTGTGGGACCTTTCTCACGTAGACGATTTTCTTCTGACTATTAATTGCACATAATGAGGGGAAGGATACATGATCAATATTGTCACATGGGGATGTGGGGGCGATGGGGGCAATTAATTTTACTCCTTATAGACATGATCGTGACATTTTTCTGACTTCAAAGCCCATTATTCAGCGCTATGTCTCGCGAGGACGACCCTATCTTAATATTTAATCTTAAAAATAGATATGATGCAATATCATTAAATATTAATAATTGGGAAACTCTATTGATAAATCTAAAAAATTTTAAGATATATTATGAATATTATTTAAATGCGATTAATGATTAAGTTTCTGAAATAAATAATTTTGAAAATATACAAATAAGAATTATGTATTATTCATGGGATACTATCACAAAAACATTATTATCTCTGTTGGCTTTATAATTTTTAATAATTTAATTCTAAGAATAAAATGAACTCCAAAAACAGTTTTTGAAATTTTTTAAAATTGATTAGAAGAAAAGAGACGGAAATATATTGTGCATTACAGATACCTTGAGAGTCAGTTCTATGAGGTTGAAAACCAGTGTCTGAATGGAAGCTGTGAAATCAATAAATTAGAAAATTAAACTGCAAATACTAAACTCTTCTCCAGGGATTGAAGATAGTAAATTGAATTGTAGGTAAGTCTTGTCTTTTTAGAGTCTGATATCTTTAACTAGTTACATGTTATGATTTAATATATGGGATTTCGGGTGCTCAATAATCCCATAAAATGATAAAAGTTTAACAACCTACTGCTAGGAAAAGATCAGAAATATAACGAAAATAAAGTAGAGGATGCCATTAAAGAGGGAGGTCAGAACCAGTTTAAAAATTGTGTACATTGCTTAGAAAGGAAAAGAGAAAATCAAAAGAAATGTACAGTTTGGGTAGCTGGGGCAGCCATTGGAAAAGTCAAATCTGTTACAGTGGTGGGTGTGGCTAGGGGTTGAAGCACACAATACAATTCTAAACCTGTTAACATGATGGATAAAAGGATATTAGTAAGAGAAGGATGTAAATATCTTAAATATGAATTACAAGTACACCACCTATGACAAACCATCATTATTAAATATGAGGAACATATATTTCACCGGTGGGGAATTAGAGGGATCCAAAAGATCAATTTTATGAGAGAAGACGAATACTGTTTTTGGTAAATTAAATAGGCACATAAAAACTTATTACTCAATTAGTTAGAGAATATCAAACAACTAGATTTATCAAACATTTTGATGGAAAAATAAAAGTATTGAAGTAATAAATATTTTTTTATTATTCAAATAGAAGAAATTTTCGTTTTCGGTCAAGGGATAATATTCCATGAATTTTTCCATTACCTTGACCTTTGCGCCTGCATCAAGCTATTTTAGCAATCCTTTGTAACAACTATTTGTGTTGTTGGTAACATTAATAAATTGTTCGCAATTAAAAATACTTTCCTAATTATATATTTTATGACCTCTTTTATGAAGGGATAATATTCCATGAATTTTTTTCCAATACCTTGACCTTTGCGCCTGCGTCGAGGCATTTAAGCAAATACTTTGTAACATAACTATTTGCGTTGTTGGTAACAGTTATAAATGGTTCGCAAATAAAAAATACTTTCCTAATTATATTTTTATGATCATTTTTATGACCTTTGCGCCTGCGTCGATGCATTTTAGCAATCCTTTACACCACCACCTATGTTTATTGTAGGTAACCAAATTGACTTTGGGGTTATGGTACGGTTAGCAATGGGTGGTTTGCTTAATGGGATTTAAATTATCGGTGACAAATTTATAAGTGAAAGTCACAGACATTTTTGGACAAAGGATACAATTGGTCATTTAAGTGTGGGTATACAAATTAATCTGGTTGATGGGCGCGGCCTGAGGTGGTCCTCGATGGCCGGGTCAATCGATAGGTATTGATGAGAACATTACATTTCAGTTAAAATTTTTATTCTAGCATCAAAACTGTAGGAGCCACAGTCTTGGGCGGTTTGTTGGCGTTAGAGTGGGCGTGGCACTCTACTGAAACAAACTTGCGCTGCATAAGAAGCTCAAGAATCTGCATGCCAAATCTCAATAGCCTAGCTCCCATAGTTTCCGAGATCTCAGCGTTCATCCGGACAGACAGACAGACGGACAGACGGACATGGCTAGATCGACTCGGCTAGTGATCCTGATCAAGAATATATATACTTTATGGGTTCGGAAGCGCTTCCTTCAGTTCGGCCAGCAGGCGAAGGGGGCAGTTACCTCCCAACGTAAGTCATCCTAATCAGCAATTGTGAAGGTACAGCCATCCGGCTCTGACTCCAGCGAGGGATCCCCGATCTCAACATACGAGAACCAAGTCAAGGCCCCCTCCTCCCCCGCACTACCGAGCGGGCTTCAGCAGGTGCGACCAGCAGCAACTATATTCCTCCCGCGTTTACGGGAGGCTATTACAAGCAGCAGCCTCCAGCGGCGCATCCTCACGCGTGGGTGCTAACGCATCCCCCCGCACCTACGGGAGGCAACCAAAAGCTACTGGCCGCCACTCAACTATAACGGGCGCTCCCAGAAGCGACCGCTTCCTCCGCGCCTACAAGCGGGCATCTCCGAGAAGACCAGCGTTTCACCAGTGTGGCTGAAGAGGACCACCCTTGGCCACACACACATATAACATATTGTTTCTCCCGCACATACGTGTGAGCTAATCGAAGAAGACCACCCTTGACAGTGCGGCCATCGAGGACCACCTCAGGCCGCGCCCATCAACCAGATTAATTTGCATGTGTCCCTTTTATTGCGGTCAGGTAATTGACAGGTGGGAAGCTCTTGCTTGAATCCCTTTTATGACATGTTTATGACCCATTTGTGGAACGGAGAGAATCATAGACAATTTACCAGTTAAACGTTCTGGGGCGGAAACAAAAATGTGTATTTGAAAATATTCCACATTTGAGAATCATTAACTTGTGAGATTTATTTTATTGGGGTTCTTTTGATTTCTAAATTAGTTTTACAATCATAGGAAACATTATTCCCCAACATGATCGGACATGTTCCTCTAAGATAACCATCTTTGAATACTTTGGGTGTGCGACCTGTGATACTGAGGCAAAAGGGTACGTGATCACACCTTTTCCGAACATGATCGGATATGTCCTCTAAGATAACAACATTTCGATACTGTGGTTGTGGGACCTTTCTCACGTAGACGATTTTCTTCTGACTATTAATTGCACATAATGAGGGGAAGGATACATGATCAATATTGTCACATGGGGATGTGGGGGCGATGGGGGCAATTAATTTTACTCCTTATAGACATGATCGTGACATTTTTCTGACTTCAAAGCCCATTATTCAGCGCTATGTCTCGCGAGGACGACCCTATCTTAATATTTAATCTTAAAAATAGATATGATGCAATATCATTAAATATTAATAATTGGGAAACTCTATTGATAAATCTAAAAAATTTTAAGATATATTATGAATATTATTTAAATGCGATTAATGATTAAGTTTCTGAAATAAATAATTTTGAAAATATACAAATAAGAATTATGTATTATTCATGGGATACTATCACAAAAACATTATTATCTCTGTTGGCTTTATAATTTTTAATAATTTAATTCTAAGAATAAAATGAACTCCAAAAACAGTTTTTGAAATTTTTTAAAATTGATTAGAAGAAAAGAGACCGAAATATATTGTGCATTACAGATACCTTGAGAGTCAGTTCTATGAGGTTGAAAACCAGTGTCTGAATGGAAGCTGTGAAATCAATAAATTAGAAAATTAAACTGCAAATACTAAACTCTTCTCCAGGGATTGAAGATAGTAAATTGAATTGTAGGTAAGTCTTGTCTTTTTAGAGTCTGATATCTTTAACTAGTTACATGTTATGATTTAATATATGGGATTTCGGGTGCTCAATAATCCCATAAAATGATAAAAGTTTAACAACCTACTGCTAGGAAAAGATCAGAAATATAACGAAAATAAAGTAGAGGATGCCATTAAAGAGGGAGGTCAGAACCAGTTTAAAAATTGTGTACATTGCTTAGAAAGGAAAAGAGAAAATCAAAAGAAATGTACAGTTTGGGTAGCTGGGGCAGCCATTGGAAAAGTCAAATCTGTTACAGTGGTGGGTGTGGCTAGGGGTTGAAGCACACAATACAATTCTAAACCTGTTAACATGATGGATAAAAGGATATTAGTAAGAGAAGGATGTAAATATCTTAAATATGAATTACAAGTACACCACCTATGACAAACCATCATTATTAAATATGAGGAACATATATTTCACCGGTGGGGAATTAGAGGGATCCAAAAGATCAATTTTATGAGAGAAGACGAATACTGTTTTTGGTAAATTAAATAGGCACATAAAAACTTATTACTCAATTAGTTAGAGAATATCAAACAACTAGATTTATCAAACATTTTGATGGAAAAATAAAAGTATTGAAGTAATAAATATTTTTTTATTATTCAAATAGAAGAAATTTTCGTTTTCGGTCAAGGGATAATATTCCATGAATTTTTCCATTACCTTGACCTTTGCGCCTGCATCAAGGTATTTTAGCAATCCTTTGTAACAACTATTTGTGTTGTTGGTAACATTAATAAATTGTTCGCAATTAAAAATACTTTCCTAATTATATATTTTATGACCTCTTTTATGAAGGGATAATATTCCATGAATTTTTTTCCAATACCTTGACCTTTGCGCCTGCGTCGAGGCATTTAAGCAAATACTTTGTAACATAACTATTTGCGTTGTTGGTAACAGTTATAA
Source organism: Drosophila suzukii (assembly GCF_043229965.1). NCBI lineage: Eukaryota > Metazoa > Arthropoda > Insecta > Diptera > Drosophilidae > Drosophila > Drosophila suzukii. Next base: position 6,434,655 of record NC_092085.1, read on the forward strand.
ATGGTTCGCAAATAAAAAATACTTTCCTAATTATATTTTTATGATCATTTTTATGACCTTTGCGCCTGCGTCGATGCATTTTAGCAATCCTTTACACCACCACCTATGTTTATTGTAGGTAACCAAATTGACTTTGGGGTTATGGTACGGTTAGCAATGGGTGGTTTGCTTAATGGGATTTAAATTATCGGTGACAAATTTATAAGTGAAAGTCACAGACATTTTTGGACAAAGGATACAATTGGTCATTTAAGTGTGGGTATACAAATTAATCTGGTTGATGGGCGCGGCCTGAGGTGGTCCTCGATGGCCGGGTCAATCGATAGGTATTGATGAGAACATTACATTTCAGTTAAAATTTTTATTCTAGCATCAAAACTGTAGGAGCCACAGTCTTGGGCGGTTTGTTGGCGTTAGAGTGGGCGTGGCACTCTACTGAAACAAACTTGCGCTGCGTAAGAAGCTCAAGAATCTGCATGCCAAATCTCAATAGCCTAGCTCCCATAGTTTCCGAGATCTCAGCGTTCATCCGGACAGACAGACAGACGGACAGACGGACATGGCTAGATCGACTCGGCTAGTGATCCTGATCAAGAATATATATACTTTATGGGTTCGGAAGCGCTTCCTTCAGTTCGGCCAGCAGGCGAAGGGGGCAGTTACCTCCCAACGTAAGTCATCCTAATCAGCAATTGTGAAGGTACAGCCATCCGGCTCTGACTCCAGCGAGGGATCCCCGATCTCCACATACGAGAACCAAGTCAAGGCCCCCTCCTCCCCCGCACTACCGAGCGGGCTTCAGCAGGTGCGACCAGCAGCAACTATATTCCTCCCGCGTTTACGGGAGGCTATTACAAGCAGCAGCCTCCAGCGGCGCATCCTCACGCGTGGGTGCTAACGCATCCCCCCGCACCTACGGGAGGCAACCACAAGCTACTGGCCGCCACTCAACTATAACGGGCGCTCCCAGAAGCGACCGCTTCCTCCGCGCCTACAAGCGGGCATCTCCGAGAAGACCTGCGTTTCACCAGTGTGGCTGAAGAGGACCACCCTTGGCCACACACACATATAACATATTGTTTCTCCCGCACATACGTGTGAGCTAATCGAAGAAGACCACCCTTGACAGTGCGGCCATCGAGGACCACCTCAGGCCGCGCCCATCAACCAGATTAATTTGCATGTGTCCCTTTTATTGCGGTCAGGTAATTGACAGGTGCGCGTGTTCGGGAAGCTCTTGCTTGAATCCCTTTTATGACATGTTTATGACCCATTTGTGGAACGGAGAGAATCATAGACAATTTACCAGTTAAACGTTCTGGGGCGGAAACAAAAATGTGTATTTGAAAATATTCCACATTTGAGAATCATTAACTTGTGAGATTTATTTTATTGGGGTTCTTTTGATTTCTAAATTAGTTTTACAATCATAGGAAACATTATTCCCCAACATGATCGGACATGTTCCTCTAAGATAACCATCTTTGAATACTTTGGGTGTGCGACCTGTGATAATGAGGCAAAAGGGTACGTGATCACACCTTTTCCGAACATGATCGGATATGTCCTCTAAGATAACAACATTTCGATACTGTGGTTGTGGGACCTTTCTCACGTAGACGATTTTCTTCTGACTATTAATTGCACATAATGAGGGGAAGGATACATGATCAATATTGTCACATGGGGATGTGGGGGCGATGGGGGCAATTAATTTTACTCCTTATAGACATGATCGTGACATTTTTCTGACTTCAAAGCCCATTATTCAGCGCTATGTCTCGCGAGGACGACCCTATCTTAATATTTAATCTTAAAAATAGATATGATGCAATATCATTAAATATTAATAATTGGGAAACTCTATTGATAAATCTAAAAAATTTTAAGATATATTATGAATATTATTTAAATGCGATTAATGATTAAGTTTCTGAAATAAATAATTTTGAAAATATACAAATAAGAATTATGTATTATTCATGGGATTCTATCACAAAAACATTATTATCTCTGTTGGCTTTATAATTTTTAATAATTTAATTCTAAGAATAAAATGAACTCCAAAAACAGTTTTTGAAATTTTTTAAAATTGATTAGAAGAAAAGAGACGGAAATATATTGTGCATTACAGATACCTTGAGAGTCAGTTCTATGAGGTTGAAAACCAGTGTCTGAATGGAAGCTGTGAAATCAATAAATTAGAAAATTAAACTGCAAATACTAAACTCTTCTCCAGGGATTGAAGATAGTAAATTGAATTGTAGGTAAGTCTTGTCTTTTTAGAGTCTGATATCTTTAACTAGTTACATGTTATGATTTAATATATGGGATTTCGGGTGCTCAATAATCCCATAAAATGATAAAAGTTTAACAACCTACTGCTAGGAAAAGATCAGAAATATAACGCAAATAAAGTAGAGGATGCCATTAAAGAGGGAGGTCAGAACCAGTTTAAAAATTGTGTACATTGCTTAGAAAGGAAAAGAGAAAATCAAAAGAAATGTACAGTTTGGGTAGCTGGGGCAGCCATTGGAAAAGTCAAATCTGTTACAGTGGTGGGTGTGGCTAGGGGTTGAAGCACACAATACAATTCTAAACCTGTTAACATGATGGATAAAAGGATATTAGTAAGAGAAGGATGTAAATATCTTAAATATGAATTACAAGTACCCACCTATGACAAACCATCATTATTAAATATGAGGAACATATATTTCACCGGTGGGGAATTAGAGGGATCCAAAAGATCAATTTTATGAGAGAAGACTAATACTGTTTTTGGTAAATTAAATAGGCACATAAAAACTTATTACTCAATTAGTTAGAGAATATCAAACAACTAGATTTATCAAACATTTTGATGGAAAAATAAAAGTATTGAAGTAATAAATATTTTTTTATTATTCAAATAGAAGAAATTTTCGTTTTCGGTCAAGGGATAATATTCCATGAATTTTTCCATTACCTTGACCTTTGCGCCTGCATCAAGGTATTTTAGCAATCCTTTGTAACAACTATTTGTGCTGTTGGTAACATTAATAAATTGTTCGCAATTAAAAATACTTTCCTAATTATATATTTTATGACCTCTTTTATGAAGGGATAATATTCCATGAATTTTTTTCCAATACCTTGACCTTTGCGCCTGCGTCGAGGCATTTAAGCAAATACTTTGTAACATAACTATTTGCGTTGTTGGTAACAGTTATAAATGGTTCGCAAATAAAAAATACTTTCCTAATTATATTTTTATGATCATTTTTATGATCTTTGCGCCTGCGTCGATGCATTTTAGCAATCCTAGCAATCCAAATTGACTTTGGGGTTATGGTACGGTTAGCAATGGGTGGTTTGCTTAATGGGATTTAAATTATCGGTGACAAATTTATAAGTGAAAGTCACAGACATTTTTGGACAAAGGATACAATTGGTCATTTAAGTGTGGGTATACAAATTAATCTGGTTGATGGGCGCGGCCTGAGGTGGTCCTCGATGGCCGCACTGTCAGGGTGGTCTTCTTCGATGACCTCACACGTATGTGCGGGAGAAACAATATGTTATATGTGTGTGTGGCCAAGGGTGGTCCTCTTCAGCCACACTGGTGAAACGCTGGTCTACTCGGAGATGCCCGCTTGTAGGCGCGGAGGAAGCGGTCGCTTCTGGGAGCGCCCGTTATAGTTGAGTGGCGGCCAGTAGCTTGTGGTTGCCTCCCGTAGGTGCGGGGGATGCGTTAGCACCCACGCGTAAGGATGAGCCGCTGGAGGCTGCTGCTTGTAATAGCCTCCCGTAAACGCGGGAGGAATATAGTTGCTGCTGGTCGCACCTGCTGAAGCCCGCTCGGTAGTGCGGTGGAGGAGGGGGCCTTGACTTGGTTCTCGTATGTGGAGATCGGGGATCCCTCGCTGGAGTCAGAGCCAGATGGCTGTACCTTCACAATTGATGATTAGGATGACTTACGTTGGGAGGTAGCTGCCCCCTTCGCCTGCTGGCCTAGAGACTCAGTCAGTGCAAAATAATAAGAGATTTAACGGCGGTTGCCGGAGTTTTGCAATGCTATAGAACTTGTGTTCTTTATTCGTATAGAGCTTGAAGCGAACTAAACTTAAAGTTGACAAAAATGAAACTCATAGCGGCCACGCAAATATGCTGTGTTTGCCGGCTATGCACGAGCATCCGGCCAAATGCCGGTTCCACAATCTTCTCTTCACACAATGGTGAGAGTTTGTTGCCTAGCCGCCTGTTGGATTTTACAAGGACTTTTTCACCAACTTTGAACACCCTGTGCTGTCGGCCAGCATTTTCCCTGTTCCTGAGCTTGTCCTGGGCGATTTTTATCTTATCCTGAATCTCATACTATGGTTGATCCGACAGTGTTTGAATTACGTCGGCTGGCCTCTTGTCGATGACCGAATGGATAGATTTATTGTATCTGGCTGTGGCCAGCAAGATTAGCTCGACGGTGTCACTGATTCCTTTATCAATTTTATGGCATCTAGCAAGCTCTATTAGAGTGCTGTGGAAACGTTCCACTTGTCCGTTTGAGACACTGTGAAGGGGCGGTGCATTCGAGATGCTCACGCCGAAAAGGGTTTCCAGCATGGACAAAATGGTGTGCGAATTCAACGATGGTTCGTTGTCACAATATATGACCTTGGCTTTCGGGAAAACATTCAAGAGTTGTAGCAGTGCTGGTTTAATGTCCTCTATGGTTCTAGAGGGGATTGGCTGGACCATCGCAAATTTTGAGAATTTTTCTATGGATGTAAGAAAATATTTTTTATCCGTTGAGAAGATGTCTATGTGTAATATTTCCCCAACCTGAGACGGGATTGGTGTTTCCCCAAGCTCCTGCTTTTTGGGATGCCTGTCATATTTAGCTTTAGCACATGTTTTGCAGTTAGCGACGATTTCGCTAGCTAGCTTGGCCATTTTCGGGAAATAGTACTCGGAGAATACCTGCTTTACATTTTCTTGGCCTGACCTGTGAGCCCTGTTGTGTTCAGTGGACAGAATTTCCCGTCTCTACGGGACTGCAAAAATGTCCGTTACACGATTTTTACAATACCAACATTTTGTGGCCTGAAATTGGCGTACCAGTTGGTCCTGTATCATTGCGAGTGTGTGCAAATCGCAATGGATGGCGTTTACGCCCTTAGGAACAATTAAATCTGCGAGACCATTGAGTAATGACTCTTTGCAGGAGAAGCTGATCGCATGCCGTCTCTTGTTTCCAAAGAGGACAAAGTTGCGTTTTTGCGGAAAGCGAGCTTCCTCCAGAGTTATCTGGTTTTGGAAGCAATTCAAGGGCTTATCCGTTGCCTCAATTGTGTGGGTCAGTGACAGCTCACTGTTAATCGTGGCCGCACTTGAAAAAGCTTCTGCCTCTCCCAGAACGTTAAGTTGCTGTCTTGAGAGGGCATCCGCAACGAGGTTTTCCTTGCCGGGCTTGTAAAAAATTTTGGCGCCGGACTCGTCGATGCGAGCTTTCCACCGTTTGATCTTTGCATTCGGATTGGATTCCGATACCGCGAAGGTCAGTGGTTGATGGTCAGTAAAGATGTTGATATCTTTCACGCAGCTTGTGAAAAGCTAGCCGTTGCGGCTCGTTGAACTACACCTGGATATTTTTCGACCTGTGTCTGCTGACACTACCGAATTCCCCTTTCAGGATGTCTGAAATGGGCCGAGCTATGGACGCAAAATCTTTAATAAAGCATCTATAGTAGCTGGCCAGGCCAAGGAATGATCTAACTTCGAACACGTTTTTGGGTTCAGGGAATTCCTGAATGGCCTTGGTTTTTTCTGGGTCAGTGGTAGCCCCGTTGCTGGTGACTATAAAACCCAAGAAGCTAACGCTTTTTTTTAAGAATTTAGATTTTTCAGTTGATACCCTCATATTAGCATCGTAAAGGCTTTTGAGAACCCAATCTACGTGCCGGATGTGAGAGTTTTCGTCTTCTGAGAAGACGATAACGTCATCGACATAAACATAGCAAAATTTGCCTATCTGCTCTCGCAGTATTTCGTCTATAGTTCCTTGAAAAACGCTGGCAGCATTTTTTAGACCAAATGGCATTCTGCGAAACTCGAACTTTCCTCCATTTACGGAAAAGGAAGTCTTTTCACGGTCGCGTTCTGCCAGCGTTATTTGGTGATAGCCAGATTTTAAATGGAGCGTAGTGAAGTAATTCGCTCTGCCTAAATTCCCTAGTATCATAGAGATATTTGGCATGGCATAGCGATCAGGTATTGTCCTCTCGTTCAATTTGCGAAAGTCCAATACGAGTCGCATTTTAGGGACGCCCGTTTCGTCGGTGCCCTTTTTGTCTACAACCCGTATCGGGTTATTGTAGGGGGATCTCGACTTCTGGATTATGCCATTTTTTAGCAGCTCTTGAATCTCGCCATTAACGAAATCGGCTGCGCCCATTGGGTATGGGTAGAGTTTGGCATAAATTGGCTCCTCATCAACAGTTCTGATGGTGGCTACCACCGATGTGTTGTAAGGTAAAGCCTCAGTGGGGTCCGCAAAGGCTTTTTTCCTGTCGCGGAGCATTGTTAAAAGTGTCTTCCTGACCAAAGGTGGCGCATCTGAGCAATCCACTTCGGTGAAATTCACATCAGGGCACGAGTGAAAATCAATTTTCTCCTCTTTGTTGCCCCATTTGATGTGGCCAGAGGCCAGGCAAAGTGATGCTCCCGCCTGTTTAAGTAGGTCGAGGCCTACGATTGCATCAAAAGAAGATAAGTCGGGTAAGGTGAAGAAGGTGGCCTTCAAATCAAAAAGTGACACGAAGCATTTCTTCGTGATTGTGGTGTTCCCGTGAATTGAGTGAATTTCGAAGGGGTTTTCTACCGGGACGCATTTCAATCCTTCGAACGGTCGGATGAAATTTTTCGAGGCGCCCGTGTCAATAAGCAGTTTCATATTTATCCCCGCTACTCTTCGTCTGATGACGGGCAGCAGGGATTTTCCCCTTAAAAATGGACTACTTCTGAATCGTATTCGCAAATAGCATCATCGTTGATCTTTGCTATTGCGCTGGACGCAGCGTTGGCGTAAGATTTCCCTTCCTGATCTGAGCTTTTGGTTTTCTAGGGGCGCCTGTGCGCTCGGACGTTGCCGGTCTCCTATTCTGATAGGGTGGAGCTTGGGCAGGAATGAAAGCCTTTGCAGAGGGGTCGACTTCCATCGGCTCCGGTCTGCTCTGCAATTTGTTATTGCGCAGGTCAGAATGTACCTACGCTTTAACTCGTTTGGTATAATAGGGATTTTTATTAATACCCAACTGGGAAAAATTTGTATCCTGCTGGCGCCTTTGCTCCTTTGGACTCGTCTTACGGTCCCTATCCTCTAGACTCTTTGCAAACGATGTTGCGAACGTGTACCTCTCGTGGTTTGATTCCACTTCTAGCGCTAATGCCAACGCAGTTGGCATTTCCTTCGGCTTTGCGAGAAGATGACATCAGATAGGCTGCGTCTAAGGCCCGAAATAAATACCCGGAGCGCATCGTCCCGGAATTTATCACACAAAATTCTTGCCGCCGAGTAAGGTGAGTATTTTCTCAACCTCATCGTAATATTGCAGGAGTGTGAGGCTTCCCTGTCTGAGGGTGCCCATCTCCTGTTCAATGACGTGGATCTGCCGTTTGTCGCGTCAAAATTTAAAATTGTGCCAAAGGAGGACAACACCGCATCAGCAGTGCCTCTTATCTTACTTTTTATTATAATCACTGCCTGATAATGGCGTGAACTACCATTGTACCGTCTAAATATGTGGTAGGCAGCGGTGGCGGCTTGCCTCCACGAAACATATGACTCCTGTGCCCCCGCAAATTCGGGTAGGCACTTGACAGCGTCCAGAGGCTCGCTGCATTGAACTGTGTCTATTATTTCTTTGGCTGCATAAACCTTAATTTCTGGCGTTGGGGCCGAACTTCGGGACGTCGTGGGCGCAGCGCGCAATTCTGCCACTTGGCTGGTCAATGCATCGATTACTTGTCTGAACTCCCGTTCTTTTTGTAAATTTGCGGCGGCCTGCCCGGCTAGGGCGTTGTCAATAGCCGCCTGCACTACTCCTCTAAGTTGTTCAGGATCCATGAGGTCTACCCTTTCGCCCGCTGGGGGGTTTCTACGCGTGTTTTTCGGAGTGGAAGCTCGAAGGAGTTCTTCACTATCTTTTAAGCAATTAAATAATTTGTATATATTTCTCTTTCAAGGATTAATGACTGCTCAGAGAGGAAATCAGAAGAGGGCGCAATATTTCTGCAATGTGTCTTTAAATTTTTCCAAAACTGAGGAAGCTGCATTGAAACACAAAACGCTCTGCAGTAGGAAGGTCTCAAAGATGCCACACCCCCAGAATAATACATTGGAATTTACCCAGGTTCAACTTCAGCTTCAAGTTCCATTCGTTGTCTACGCGGATTTTGAATGCATTCTGGAACCGAAAAATCTTGAAGTGAGCCCCAAATATTTAATATTAATGAACATATTCCAATATCATATGCGTATTATATAAAGTGCGATTTTGATTCTAGACTAGATCAATTTGTTTTAGAAACATGAAGAAATTCGGGAGTAAGTTTTGTAAATTCATTGATAAAAAATTTAACTAAATTGAGTGACGACTACTTACATAAAACAGTTCCTATGAGAATGACTTTGGATGACCAGCAAATATTTGATAATTCATTGAATTGTTCTATTTGTCAGAAAGATTTAGGGACTGACAGGGTTAGATATCATTGTCATTTCACAGGTCGCTTTAGAGGTGCATCCCACTCTAAATGTAACTTGGATTATAAAGTTAACAAATTCATACCAGTATTTTTTCATAATTTTTCGAAATACGACTGTCATTTATTTATTCAAGAGTTGGGAAAGATTCCAAGTGAAATTTCCGTAATACAAATAAATAAGGAAAACTATATTTCTGTCTCAAAGAAAATAAAAAGTTTAAGTGGAAATAGTTTTGAAATTAGTATTCTCGATACATATAGATTTATGCTTCTAATTTAGTTGATGATCAATCGAACACTGTTAAATCGTTTTTCAGTAATGATAAAGAATTTGGACTAATGCGTAAGAAAGGTATACTTCTTTATGAATATTTAGACTCCGCTAGTAGACTCGAGGAAACTCCCCTCCCACCAAGAGAAGAATTCTATAGTAATTTAAGCTCTTAAAGTTTGGTCGCATTGTTCCACTCTTAAAGATTATTTAGAATTATATTTAAAAACTGATGTATTTCTTTTAACCGACAATTTTGAAAACTTCCGAAAAATTTGTATGCAAATTTATTCACTTGACCCAGCTAAGTATTTTACGACACCAGGTCTACCTTGGGAGGCAATGTTGAAAACTACAAATATTCAACTTGAATTGCTGACAGATATAGATATGTAAAGATTTATTCAAAGTAGTTCAATGTTGTCATAGATTTACAAAAGCAAATAACAAACATTTGTCAGATTATGATTCCCCGAAGGAGTCTTCATTTTTAATTTAAGTGGATGCGAATAACTGGTATGGTTGGGCAATGTCACAACCTTTACCATATAAAGATTTTAAGTGGAAGTCTAACACAGACATAGACAATTTTGATATGAATAATATTCCAATCGATAGCAAATACGGGTTTTTTTTTGGAAGTGGACTTAATATATCCATACCGTTTACATGATCTTCATAATGATCTTCCATTTTGTCCGTCAAATTGTCTGGCCTCAAAAGAGGATAAAGTTAAACAAGGAAGAACGCTATAGTCGAGTACCTCGACTATCAGACTGCTAGCTCTAATACGTTCCCATAATAGGGGTTGAAATCACGACCGCGCAACGACTCGCAAGTAGCCGAGTCAGAAGTTTATTTTGGTATTGCGAACATATTTTATTATGTTATTTAATCATTTTCATTCTTTTTTCTAGATTATAGTATTTATTCATAATGTTGAGTGCTTTCTTTTTGTAATCCGAAATTCGATGGCATACTCCCTCAGTGGCTGCATCATTGCTCCACACGCAGGTGCAGAATAGATGTTTTTATATTACCTCGTTCACATTCAAAGAGTTTTGATTGTATGAACTGGAGCCGTACACAGTGTGCTTTGAACAGAATTCCGTCAAATACATTCAAAAAGTTATTTATTTTAACTGAATGCATGTTGTCTATCTAAGTCAACAATCTCGTCTTACCCTTTTAAATATGCTTACACAATTTAAAAGGAAATTTTATACAGGTTTTCATCTTCTTCTTTTACCCAAAAATATGCATTCTCGAAATTCAACAAATGAAAATCTTTGATTTTTCCTCTTCTTTTACCCAAAAATGTGCATTCTCGAAATTCAACAAATAAAAATCTTTGTTTATTTCCCAAACTCGAAATGATTTTTTCCAAACTGTCCCCTGTTGGCTACCTGAGTATGATGGTGTGTATAAAAAAAATTCCTTTCCCACCTGCAGCAAAGTATGTGCGATCTCTTCTAACCAACACTCTCTTTTATTCAATGATTTTGTGTCTCCTTTATCGAATTGATGGTGTCCTATTGGTTACACTTGTAAGTAGTAGGGAAAGACGGGTTCTGGGACAATTAGCATATTAATGGCCCCCGGCCCCCCCTCCCCCCTCATTAACGTATGCGGGTTCTGGGACAATTAGCATAATCCAATAAATAAACTGATTTTAATGGGCTTTGAAGTCATAAAAATGTCACGATCATGTCTATAAAGAGTATACTTAATTGCCCCCATCGCCCCCACATCCCCATGTGACAATATTGATCATGTATCCTTCCCCTCATTATGTGCAATTAATAGTCAGGTGAGAAAGGTGCACGTGAGAAAGGTCGCACAACCATAGTATCCAAAGGTTGTTATCTTAGAGGAACATATCCGATCATGTTGGGGAAAAATGTGATCACGTCCCCTTTTGCCTCATTATCACAGGTGTTGCTGTGCACGTGTGAAAGGTCGCACACCCAAAGTATTCAAAGATGGTTATCTTAGAGGAACATGTCCGATCATGTTGGGGAATAATGTTTCCTATGATTGTAAAACTAATTTAGAAATCAAAAGAACCCCAATAAAATAAATCTCACAAGTTAATAATTCTCAGATGTGGAATATTTTCAAATACACATTTTTGTTTCCGCCCCAGAACGTTTAACTGGTAAATTGTCTAAGATTCTCTCCTTTCCACAAATGGGTCATAAACATGTCATAAAAGGGATTCAAGCAAGAGCTACCCGAACATGCGCACCTGTCAATTACCTGACCGCAATAAAAGGGACACATGCACAACCCAGAAGGCGCACGCTCATTGACAAGATCATGGGCCTCACGCCAACGACCTCATACGAGCTCATACGACGTTCCCATAATAGGGGTTGAAATCACGACCGCGCAACAGCTCGCAAGTAGCCGACATATCTCAGTCAAGGAAATATTTTCCATTCTCCGTACCTGTAATTTTAACTCGAAATAAAAAGTCAGAAGTTTATTTTGTAGCATAATAATACATTTATTCATTTATTTTGGTATTGCGAACATTTTTGTTATACATAGAAATTAATTTTCTGCTTTGATTCCGGCGATTTGCATAGAAGAAGCAGGCGCACGTTTCCGACGTCATTTCTGGATTACAAAATGTAAAGTGTTCACCATAATTCGTAGTTTTGAGATCATGTCCACCTCGATTCATGAACATAGATTTTGTGTTTAGAAGATATTGAAAATGCTGATCAGTTATCTCTCCTTTAAATTGTTCGATAAATTGGTCAATTTCCTCATGAAATTTCATTTTGTTAATTCTATTTTTTTGTAGGTCTTTACACATCTAGTCTCAACTTTAAAATGATGTATAACAATTATTTTATTGTTTTGGAGCTACTTTTAAAAAATGTCAAAATAATGTATGCATTGTTTAGAGCACAAACCCCGCCCTTAAGGTGTGTTTCACAATAGGGAAACCGGTTTCCTTTAAACCTGTTTAATGACGGACAGCCCATTTCCTCGATATTAATGAGCTGACGACTCCCAAAAAACTTCTGTAGAAATCGTTTCTTCTCCACACCTTTACAAATAATTTGTTTTCCGCTTGTAATTGTCCTTAGATACTTTCGAGTTTGTGGAAAACTGTTCTCTCCATCGTTCCAAAAAATTTTGTGATGTGTATTGGTTAACCAAATTGCAGTCTTTCGAGATTTTGTATTTAGCAAAGTAAAATCATATGGTGGTTGTATTAAAATACTATTATTCAAGTTTGGATCTTTTTCGAATACAATTCCAATTTCCTTTAAAATAAAATTATTATTATTATCAAAGAAACCTTGAACATCAATCGAAACAGTATCATTCAACATTTTTCTAATGTTAAACAACTCGTTGTACTAGTCCGTTTAATGGGTTATATTCAACTAAACGGTCATGTATGAGGAGACAGTAAGCTTGGGTATTTTCATGACTTGGTGTCTTCAGTTCTATTGAAATTCTCACATCAATAGGACCAGTTTTCACTGATTCGTTTTGATATGAAAGATCAACTACAATAATAGGGGCCTTCAATTTAAATTCATTTGGGGTCAAAAATGGTTGTGATTCACGATTATAGTAACTAGACTGAAATCTTGTATACATTTCATATAGGTGAGCATACTGATTCTTACTAAAATCAACATTCAGATTATCATATGGATATGACTCTGAATTCAAGTGAACTTTCAAGTTTGATAAGTTATTTGTGATAAGTTCTCCATTTAGTGTAAATCCAATTATAGCAAATCTTGGTTTTTCGCGGTTAGCCGACAATTTCACATTCCAGCTGTGTTGACTTCCATACCCCAATTTGGGGTTAACATATGAATCCCAACTCCGGAATGCGATTGGTAGGTTTACACCACTTTTAATAATATCGTACATCTTAATTTTTGCAAAATCGCTCGGAGTTACATGGGGAATTTTCCAGGTTATATTCGTCATTTCCAACTTAAAAGTTTGTTAATTTCTGGTTTGTTCAAACACATCACCAAGATTCTTAGTTAGCATCAACACTAGTTCGTGTTTACAATTTAACAAAACTTTTTTATAATCCTCAGCAAATCCCAATAAATTTTTTAATGGTACAGAAAAGTTAAAGTGGGGTCCCGTAGATATTTCGTCCCCACTGCTCCATCCGGAATTTAATAGATTTTGACTTTGAAGATTATCCAGAGATATATAATTTTTTAGGGTTGTAGTCATACCGACAAATCGTGTCTTATCAATCTCACATCCATTTATTTCGTACTTAATTTCATCCAAAAAGTAAGCCATACAATTATTTTTAAAAAAAGTGGTAACATTTTCAGTTGTAGGTCCATTCGGTGAATCTTTTCTAATAATTCCTTGAAAATTAAGGTAACTTTCGTGAGGAAGCACGTACAAGTCTTGATTTTGAATAGTAATTCGAATTTCATCGTTTGGCTTAAATGTTTGATTATACGATGAATAAGTATGAAACTCTTTCTTCGAAATACTCTCATCTGAGTAAACCTTTTCTCGAACATTTAAAATTTCGTTCATTGTTTTCCTTTCCACCTTTTATATTATACTCGAAGCTTCAAGCCTAACGACTTTAAAAATAGTTTATTTTTCAAAGTAAGTGAGCTTCTTTTTACTTTTGATCCTCTTTCTATAGCTTTACAATTAGTAATGCTTGGCTGAGGACTTAAGCTACGTCTTTTATTATAAATAATCATTCTATTAACCGAATGTGCATGCGAATCGAAACGTTTTCACCACGTAAATTCACCAAATCACCGTTTTGATCAACTATGCGTATAGATAGTGTGCTTATTTCGTCACAGTTGATTGGTAAATAAATTAGGTTATGTGGTGTCACTGTCATTTTATACCCAGGCGGAACATTAATGCCAAACTCATGTAATGTATGATTCGGTGTATTATCTACATATGAACCGCTGATTATATTACATTCCAAACGAATTGTATTAATTTTTAATATGTTCACGGTCTGATCTGATCGATAGGTTTTTGTAGGATGTGGTTCTAGTACTTTTTGATGGAAACCAAACAGCTGTCCAACCGATCTTTCCTTATTAAAGTAAACTGACTCTCGCATGGTAGTTATTTCAACTTGAAGTGTATTATTATTACTTTGAATTTTAAATGTATTTTCCAGGTTATAGTCTTTTAGTTTATTGTAAATGAAATCGGTGATATCATTCAATTCATATGATCCAGTTGGAATTGTAATAACCTTGTCACCGATGTGGAAGAGGTTATTTTTTTCATCAATATTTGGAATCGAATTATACATATTAAAATCGATAAGAGCGCACTCATATCGACCATTCAATTCGATAGGTGGAAAAAAGTTTGTATTTATAATGGAACTATTTCCATTCAAGGATAATGCAAGTGATCTAGACATATTGAAATCTCTTGATAAACTGTGGGATTGTAAGTATCTAACCAAGCTTTATATTGATATTACTCCTTAAATCATAATAAATTGATCAAATCCTTTTCTGTATCTTCCGTTATCCATTTCGTTATCCTTGCTAATTAATAGGAATCCGTGCTTGTCCTCCCAACATTTTTGACAAATTTTCACAAATGTTTCATAATTCATATCAGTGTTAATATGGTCCCGATATATATGCCGCATATTTAAATCATCTTGCTTAAACATTATAATAAAGTTGGCATTGTCACGAATCAGATGTTTAGGTATATGACTATACGTTTGACATAAATAAAAAGAGTCGATATTTTTATGTCGACCCATACAAAAATAAGATCTTATGTTATCTTGTTTTTCACAAGCTACGTCATCGAATATCATAATGGAATTGTTTTTAGCTTCACTGGGGTCTAGTACACCCTCATTATGGGAGAATGTATGATATCCCATTCCTTTAATCGGTTTGATTAATTTCTCCAAGTACTCATATTTAGGTTGATATAAACTTTTTGAAAATATATAAACATTTTCGAATTTTAATCCATTAGGACTCTCTATTAGACTTAACATAATATTAGTTTTACCACAATTCGAAGGCCCAACAATTAGAGCCCTTATTGTGTTCGGTAAGAGAGCACTATGTCGTGGCGGTAGATTTTTCTCGTTTTCATCGTTAATATTTCTAACTACAATTTTTTGTTTCTGACTTATTAAACGCATCTTTTAACCTAATGTACCTCATTCAATGAGAAATCTTTGATGATTAAACATCAATAAAATGGGGAAACGTTTTTATAATCGCATCAGTCGTATTTTTAATTGTAAACACGGTGGTGGTCTTGTCGATAAGCTAATTAATACATTACCGTTTGAAGCCCATATTCCGGGATATAATTTTTGTGGACCGGGTACAAAGTTACAGAAACGGTTGGAACGTGGTGATCAAGGAATAAACCCATTGGATGAAGCTTGCAAAGAGCACGATATCGCATATTCTCAAAACAAGGCATTGAGTGAACGACATAGGGCAGACTCCATATTAATTGACAAAGCCTGGTCGCGTGTCAAGGCACCAGATAGCAGTCTTGGTGAAAGAGCAGCAGCATACTTTGTTACAAATATAATGAAAGCCAAGAAAAAATTTGGTATGGGATTGAATAAAACGGAAAAGAAAGGAAGGAAAAAGATATTGAAGAATAAAATGAAGAAGACAAACCTTTCGACTGTAATTAATGCTGCTACTAAGACATTAAAAAAACAAAAACCATTAGACATTATGAGTGCAATTAAAGTTGCACGTAAATCAATTCATCAATCAATGGGTTCTAAGAAAAATGTTAAAGTACCTCGTGTAATTAATGTACCCAAAATTGGAGGTTTTCTACCAATCGTGCCGATCTTGACAGCCCTCAGCGCTCTTGGTAGTTTAGCAAGTGGTAGTGCAGCAATTGCAAAAACAATTAACAATGCGAGAATGGCTAAGGAAGATATGGAGGAGAAAAAACGTCACAATAGGAAAATTGAAAGTGTTGCTGTAGGAGAAGGATTATATCTCAAGCCCTATAGAAAGGGTTATGGTTTCTTTCTTAAGCCCTATAGTAAGGGGAAAGGAATTAAGAAGCGAAAAAACTAATTTCTCTGCTACCCAATAGACCACTATCAAATATCAACATTATACATTTTGCTAGGAAATATATCCCACATTTTAGAGGGGTGTTTATGAGAGATCTACTCCCAGAAGCACCAAAAAGTAGGGAGTGTGGTATAGTAAACTTAGATAATTCCCGATCAAGTGGTACACATTGGGTTGCATATAATAAAAATAAAAATAATATACATTATTTCGACAGTTTTGGAAATCTTCAGCCACCTAGAGAAGTTGTGAAATACTTGGGACATAGAATACAATACAACTACGATAGAGTTCAAGACTTTGATACATACAACTGTGGACACCTGTGCCTCGCTTTTCTACTTTCTTTCGTAGAAAATGTGGAGTCAAAACCGGTATATTTAAATGGTTAATTTACATTTGGGGGGTTGAAAATCAATGTATGGGTACGTGTATGTGTGAACTCTGTATGGTATAAAAAGTGGACCTGCACGCGTTCAAATTCACAGTCTAAGTTTCTACTTCACATCGAACGTCATCTAGAGGACAAGAATTTTTGATCATTCTTAACAAAAAAGCCTATAACTGCTCATAACAGCTCAAAACAGTTGGTGACCAGCTTATAACAACTAGTAAACAACTAGTTAACAGCTACTAAACAGATAATAACCATCTAATAACAGCTATTAACCAGCTAAAACAAGTAGTAAGCAACTACGAAACAAGTACTGAACAACTGCTAAACAGGTAGTAAACATCAAAATACAGCTAAAAACAACGTGGAACAACTGTCTCAAGTCCAAAAAACTCAACAACCATCATGAATCAGGAAAACCAGATGAACATTGTAGTTAAAGAGTTCAATAAATGTAATAAAAAGACACTGCTATCGAAGACAAGGATGCCTGAAAATGTAAGATTCCCGATCCTCAAGGCGGAGCGCAAAACAACAAAGGTTGGAGAATCTATTGCTCTCGAGTTGGAGGAGCACATTCTGTACATGCCGGAAAGGTACACCTCTCTTCAAGATGATATCATCAATGAAATGGTTGATGGAAAATTTAATATTTATAAAAGTAATGACAATTTGTATTTAGAAATAAGTCAGTAATCATTAAAAAGATTGAGATTTTAAGAATATAACAATAAATACACTTTTTAAAATATAATGAAGAAAATGTATCGAATCTTTTTTTTTTATTCGGAAATGGTATATAAATATTACAGATCTTGGCGTTCCCTAAACAGTATTTGTTTAGTAACTGAGGAGTGACTACATGAATTTCGGAAATTTTAAATCTTTCACCTATAAAGTTTGAACAATATACTACAATGAATATTTTGTCACAGTTAACCAAAGCAAGATTTGCTTTGAAGCGAAAATTCGATGATCTCAAACAAGTCAAAAATCATACGAATTTACAATTGGAGGAAACTTTTAAGCCTATTACTGAACCCTTACATGAACTTGATAAGGAAAATAAAAAACAAAAGATTTCTAATGTAAAAGATAGTATAAAAGTAAAGCGTGAAATGAAGCAAATTAAGAAATACGATGAGAGAGAGCTTGACGATTTCTACTTTACAACTAATGAGAAAGATCCGCAGTCTAAACGAAACATAACTCCACCAAGGTCTTTCGATGATAGTGATTCCTATAATCAATTCTTTTCACAAACGAATATAGAGGAAGATATAGAAGAAGAGAAAAAGGAAAAAAGTGAAGAAGAAGGGACAACACCTTTACCAATGTATACAGGAGAGGCCGATATGGGTGTGGATGCAGAGCTAGAAGATAATAACACTAGTTATAATTATGATTTTAATATCAGTAATTTGACCAGAGGAAATGTGTTGGATAAGGGTTACGGACCTAAAAAAAGCGCAAACAATTCATTAACTTTGGGAGATAAAGAATTAAAAATTAAAAATAATAAAATAACATTTTCTAGTGGAATGAGTTGTGATCTGACTCCTGGTCTGTACTCTCTAATTTTTCTTAGTAAACCTGAAAACTATGATGATCAAGACTTGAAAATGTATAAAAAAATTATTTTAGAAACGAATATACATAGAGTAGGCTTTAAACCTAATAACAGAATCAAGGGTACACGAGCATACAAATATAGCCATATTATTAAGAAGTTGATAGACAAAGATTTCAGTCCTACAACGTCTACTCCACTTCGCTCAAAAACAGGCTTTGGTTACATGACTCTTCAGAAATCAAATCCAAACTATGTATATTGGAATGATGTAAATGAGTTAGTCGAACGATTGGAAATTTTAGTAGCATCAAAAGGAGCGGGTAACACCAGCCACAATAACGAAATTTTTTCAATATTAGAGGAATTGCGTGAAGAAAGTATTATATATTAATGAGTATAAATAGGAAGGACAAATATGTTTTACATTTATAAACATCATGTCTGTCGACAAGTTTGGACATTTTTCTGTTGATAAGGAACGATCAGAAAATTTGAAAAGACGTGTTAATTCTACTGAGGGATTATTCATCGATGAGGACGGTAATCTAAATGCTCAAAATAAACGTATCAAAAACGGATCTAAGCCTTCAGACAACAATGATCTAGCAACGAAACAATATACTGATGAGATCCTCGGAAAGTTTGGAGAAGATTTAAGAAAAATTATAACTCAAAATGTTAATCGTCGACTCACAAAAATTTCAAGCTTAGAAAATAAAATTGAATTGAATAGTAAGAGGGCAGACAGCGCTGACCAAATTTTTGCCAAAATTCTGGAAAAGATTAAAACCATTGAGGACTATATATTTAAATATGTAACAAAACCGATATCATTACCGAAAAAAACCACAATTGAGTTAGAAGGTGTCGCTTTTCAGCCTATTAGAAGAATATGATTAAGCGAGAAATCGTAAATGAGTTGCACGGACCATCTCGAAAAAACTTTCAACGAAGACGAGTGATTACAAGGGGTATAAACGATCTGTGGCAAGCAGATTTGGTTGAAATGGGAGCCTTTTCAAAATCTAATGATGGGTACCGATACTTGTTGACTGTTATAGACACATTTTCGAAATATGCTTGGGGTGAGGCATTAAAATCAAAAAATGCAAATGATGTTTCCCAAGCCATGGAGAGAATATTTAAATCGGGTCATGGAACACCAAGAAACCTGCAAACTGATGATGGCACTGAATTCTTTAATTCCAAATTTAAGGTATTAATGAAAAGTTATAGGATAAATCATTATTCAACCTTCAGTACTCTAAAAGCATCAATAGTTGAACGTTTCAATAGAACTCTTAAAGAGTTAATGTGGCGTGAGTTTAGTTTCAATGGAAAATATAAGTGGATAGATATGTATAAACAATTAATTAATAAATATAATAATAGAGAGCATAGAACAATAAAAATGAGTCCAAGTAAAGTCAATTCTTCCAATGAAATTTTTTCTTCCTGAAAATATTTGTTGCAAGTAAATTCCGTAAGGGGGACCACGTTCGTATCAGTAAATACAAACATGTCTTTGAGAAAGGGTATACACCGAACTATACAACTGAAATCTTTAAAATTAGAAAGGTGAAGAATACATACCCTAAAACATACTTACTTGAAGATTTAGATGGTAGCCCGATTCAGGGCGGATTCTATAAAGAAGAACTGAAAAAAACACGATTTCCCCACACATACCTAGTTGAAAAAATTGTAAGGCGAAAAGGAAATAAAGTTTTGGTTAAGTGGCTTGGGTTTTCAAAGACTAGCTGGATAAACAAGGAAGACATTTTGTAGTATAATAAATCATTTATTTAATTAATTTTTATTTACATATTATCTTATCTTATATTAAGTTTAATATTAATATTTTTGTACAATGTTTTAAATTAAAATTAAATATAATAAAAATACTTTTTACAAACTCAAAATCATTTTCATTTATATTTTCCAAAGTCTCGATCATAATAAAACATCTCCAATTCAACTGATTTATAAAATAGTTCTTTTTCAATATGTTCCTTTTGAAATTTAAGGCTATCTAATGATTCTCCATCGTTCACATAATTATTTTGTATCATCTCACCCAAGCAAAATGAATTTGATTCTAGCCATTCAACATTTTCTAAAATATCTTTTTCAATTAATCTCTGATGTTTTATTGATGTCGTACCATGGTCTTCATTACTTAACTCTAAAAATTGTGATTCATTAACATTACGTTTTCTTTTGTTATCTTTGCCACAAAGAATTTTTTTATTTACTTTAACTGTAGTTATTTTAAGTGCTTTTGATCTAAACATTGTTCTATTACCATATAGTGAGGCCCCAGTTAATAAAACGTTTTTATAGTCTTCGATTGTAAGATTTCGTGAACTCACTCCCTTTGCTTTATTATGTGAAGATTTAACTTGATCTATTCTATAACAATAAACCTTTGAGCACAGACCTACAAATTCTGTCATGAGTTTACCGTTAAGCTCATCTTTAAAAAACCCTAAACTTTTTTTGTTAACTCTTTTAAAGTTATATAGATTAATTCTTTCATCTGAATAGTCCGATGTATCAAATTTTGCTCCAAGATCATTACGAATATCTTTATAAAAATCTTCAGTTTTTATTGTATAGATAAATGAATCAGTATCCATATAATTTAAGAGTAACTTTTCCTGAAACTTTGGCTTCATATATTGATAGTGAAAATAGTACATTTTCCATTTCGATAAGTCTAATACTGCAAATCCTAAATACATTGGCTTATTAAATAGAACGGACAATCTTTTCATTTGAATTGCATAGAAATTATCATTAATTTTAGTTGCACTATGAAAATTGGATTTTGAAATTAAAGTTTTGGCACAATGTGCTTTTCGTCCAGTCTTGGAGTTATCCGGAGCTTCCCATGAACTAATAAGCTTAATATCGACCCTGCGCTCGGGATCTTCCATTGTTTTTCCGTAAACAGAATTATTCATTAATTTAAAAAAATCTTTTTCAAATTTATTTTTTGCATTTTGTCTATGTAAAGTGTTTAGATCAATGTAATTCTTTAACCAAGGCTTTTGTAAAAACTGAACACCTCTATGGATCTTTTTCAATACTAACCCATTCTGTATACATTGTTGCAAATTCCGATAATGTATTACATAATTTTTCTTATTTCCCAGGTCAGCAATTAATTTTGTTACCTTATCCTCTTTTGAGGCCAGACAATTTGACGGACAAAATGGAAGATCATTATGAAGATCATGTAAACGGTATGGATATATTAAGTCCACTTCCAAAAAATAACCGTATTTGCTATCGATTGGAATATTATTAATATCAAAATTGTCTATGTCTGTGGTAGACATCCACTTAAAATCTTTATATGGTAAAGGTTGTGACATTGCCCAACCATACAAGTTATTCGCATCCACTTAAATTAAAAATTAAGACTCCTTCGAGGAATCATAATCTGACAAATATTTGTTATTTGCTTTTGTATATCTATGACAACATTGAACTAAACCACCTCGAATGCTACTTTGAATAAATCTATACATATCTATATCTGTCAGCAATTCAAGTTGAATATTTGTAGATCTCAACATTGCCTCCCAAGATAGACCTGGTGTCGTAAAATACTGAGCTGGGTCAAGTGAATAAATTTGCATACAAATTTTTCGGAAGTTTTCAAAAATGTCGGTTAAAAGAAATACATCTGTTTTTAAATATAATTCTAAATAATCTTTAAGAGTGGAACAAGAGAAATGCGACCAAACTTTAAGAGCTTGATCATAATCTTCCTGAGAGCATTCCCTTTCCGTTAAATTACTATAGAATGCTTCCCTTGGTGGGAGAGAAGTTTCCTCGAGTCTACTGGCGGAATCTAAATATTCATAGGGAAATATACCCTTCTTACGCATTAGTCGAAATTCTATATCATTACTGAAAAACGATTTTACAGTGTTCAATTGATCGTCAACTAAATTAGAAGCTAGGGAATCTAAACTTGATGGCATAAATCTATATGTATCGAGAAAACGAATTTCAAAACTATTTCCACTTAAACTTTTTATTTTCTTCGAGACAGAAATATAGTTTTCCTTATTTATTGGTATTACGGAAATTTCACCGGGAATCTTTCCCAACTCTTGAATAAACAAATGACAGTCGTATTTTGAAAAATTATGAAAAAATACTGGTATGAATTTGTTAACTTTATAATCCAAGTTACACTTAGAGTGGGCTGCACCTCTAAAGCGACCTGTGAAATGACAATGATCTCTAACCCTATCAGTCCCTAAATCTTTCTGACAAATAGAACAATTCAATGAATTATCAAATATTTTCTGGTCATCCAAAGTCATTCTCATAGGAACTATTTTATTTAAGTAGTCATCACTCAATTTAGTTAGATTTTTTATCAATGAATCTACAAAACTTACTCCCGAATTTTTTCCTGTTTCTAAAACAAATTTATCTAGTCTAGAATCAAAAGCACACTTTATATAATATGCATATGATATTGGAATATGTTCATTAATATTAAATAATTTGGGGCTCACTTCAAGATTTTTCGGATCCAGAATGCATTCAAAATCCGCGTAGACAACGAATGGAACTTGAAGCTGATGTTGAACCTGGGTAAATTCCAGTGTGTTGTTCTGGGGGTGTGGCATCTTTGAGACCTTTTTACTGCAGAGCGTTTTGTGTTTCAATGCAGCTTCCTCAGTTTTGGAAAAATTCAAACACACATTGCAGAAATATTGCGCCCTCTTCTGATTTCCTCTCTGAGCAGTCATTAGTCTTTGAAAGAGAAATATATACAAATTAGTTAATTGCTTAAAAGAGATAAAAATGTATAAAAGAATTTACCTTGAAATATTTTTAATGTACATGTAATGTCCATTTCCACCTTCTTCCAAAAACATCATATTGATATGAAGAGGCTTTTACTTCCGATTGAAAAAGCGGTCCAATTATTTCCCTCGTCTCTTCATTATATCCGAATACGTTTAAACTCATATGAGTATTCTTCTTTAAAAAATTTTTTATACATTTTATTTCAAGGGGGAAAGTCAACCCTGTGAAATCTAATATTATTTCATCACTTATTCGAATTATCTCCAGCGATATATCAATATTATATGCCGAACATCTTTGCGGCCTGTTAACAATTTTTAAGGCAGAAATCAAAGCCCATTTAAAACAATAATGATCATTTTCGTTACAAACGTTAACTATTGCTTTTTTCGTTAAAAGGAAACGAGGTAGTGGTATGAAAGATGAACCAGCCATCGGTGTATAATGATTCACATTCATTTCCAAGCGAATCAATTTTATAAGAGACCATCCACTATCTCTCTCTTGAAATTCTTGTGTTTTTGAAATTATTTTCATGGTATGTTCATGGAAGATATTTTCTAAGTCAGAATCTTTGTTCATGATCGTCATTTTACTTTGAAAACTTTTCATATCAATTTCTTCAGATTCATCTTTAAAAAGTATATACTCTGCAAACAGTTCAAAGTTGACTTTTGCTGAAGTATAACTTTCTAACAGAATGCTGAGATGAGGTAGCAGGGACAATCCAGCTTCACTCAAGAAACTCTCTGGTAAGATCAAGTCCGATCCATCGTTTACATACATGTAATGTAGTATTCTTCCCTTGAATCCCTCAGAAATTTTTTTGACTCTTCCGTCAAGGGGTTGAATTGCATTTCGCTTATGCAACTCCGAACGGACATGATTTGCCCACTTATTCTTTAGCAAGAAACACTTGCAGGATTGACAAAACTGATTTTGGTTATTCATTTTTATTTTATTCGTTTTGGTAAAATTCTTTTTTCACAATCACTTTTTTCACTTTTACTCAAGTTGTGCTTGACGTAGCAGAGTATCCCACTTCAAGACTATTTTTGGTAGACTAACTATTGTCCTCGATCATTTATAGTGTTTGAAGTGGGCGTGAACGATAATATTGAAGATGAGAGGTGCATACTTAAGATTTTTTTAAATTTGAAAACAATATAGGCAATTCTAGTAGGTTACATCGACTATTCATTGGTTAGAAGAGATGAGAAGTATTGATTTTGAAAAATATTTGATACAAGTGTAACCAATGGGACACCATCAAATCGATAAAGGAGACACAAAATCATAGAATAAAGGAGAGTGTTGGTTAGAAGAGATCGCACATACTTTGCTGCAGGTGGGAAAGGAAAGGTCATTTTTTATACACACCATCATACTCAGGTAGCCAATAGGGGACAGTTTGGAAAAAATCATTTCGAGTTTGGGAAAAAACAAAGATTTTCATTTGTTGAATTTCGAGAATGCACATTTTTGGGTAAAAGAAGAGGAAAAATCAAAGATTTTCATTTGTTGAATTTCGAGAATGCATATTTTTTGGGTAAAAGAAGAAGATGAAAACCTGTAGAAATTTCCTTATAAATCGTGTAAGCATATTTAAAAGGGTAAGACGAGATTGTTGACTTAGATAGACAACATGCATTCAGTTAAAATAAATAACTTTTTGAATGTATTTGACGGAATTCTGTTCAATGCACACTATGTACGGCTCCAGTTCATACAATCAAAACTCTTTGAATGTGAACGAGGTATAAAAACATCTATTCATGGAAATCATATGGACACCTGCGTGTGGAGCAATGATGCAGCCACTGAGGGAGTTGATACTTGTGTATGCCATCGAATTTCGGATTACAAAAAGGAAGCACTCAACATTATGAATAAATACTATAATCTAGAAAAAAGAATGAAAATGATTAAATAACATAATAAAAACATGTTCGCAGTACCAAAATAAACTTCTGACTTTTTATTTCGAGTTAAAATTACAGGTACGGAGAATGGAAAATATTTCCTTGGCTGAGATATGTCGGCTACTTGCGAGCTGTTGCGCGGTCGTGATTTCAACCCCTATTATGGGAACGTCGTATGAGCTCGTATGAGGTCGTTGGCGTGAGGCCCATGATCTTGTCAATGAGCGTGCGCCTTCTGGGTTGTGCATGTGTCCCTTTTATTGCGGTCAGGTAATTGACAGGTGCGCATGTTCGGGTAGCTCTTGCTTGAATCCCTTTTATGACATGTTTATGACCCATTTGTGGAAAGGAGAGAATCTTAGACAATTTACCAGTTAAACGTTCTGGGGCGGAAACAAAAATGTGTATTTGAAAATATTCCACATCTGAGAATCATTAACTTGTGAGATTTATTTTATTGGGGTTCTTTTGATTTCTAAATTAGTTTTACAATCATAGGAAACATTATTCCCCAACATGATCGGACATGTTCCTCTAAGATAACCATCTTTGAATACTTTGGGTGTGCGACCTTTCACACGTGCACAGCAACACCTGTGATAATGAGGCAAAAGGGGACGTGATCACACCTTTCCCCAACATGATCGGATATGTTCCTCTAAGATAACAACCTTTGGATACTATGGTTGTGCGACCTTTCTCACGTGCACCTTTCTCACCTGACTATTAATTGCACATAATGAGGGGAAGGATACATGATCAATATTGTCACATGGGGATGTGGGGGCGATGGGGGCAATTAAGTATACTCTTTATAGACATGATCGTGACATTTTTATGACTTCAAAGCCCATTAAAATCAGTTTATTTATTGGATTATGCTAATTGTCCCAGAACCCGCATACGTAATGAGGGGGGAGGGGGGGCCGGGGGCCATTAATATGCTAATTGTCCCAGAACCCGTCTTTCCCTACTACTCTTGTATCAAATATTTTTCAAAATCAATACTTCTCATTTCTTCTAACCAATGAATAGTCGAGGTAACCTACTAGAATTGCCTACGTTTTTGAATTTAAAAAAATCTTAAGTATGCATCTCTTATCTTCAATATTATCGTTCACGCCCACTTCAAACACTACAAATGATCGAGGACAATAGTTAGTCTTCCAAAAATAATCTTGAAGTGGGATACTCTGCTACGTCAAACACAACTTAAGTAAAAGTGAAAAAGTGATCGTGAAAAAAGAATTTAAACAAAACAAATAAAATAAAATGAATAACCAAAATCAGTTTTGTCAATCCTGCAAGTGTTTCTTGCTAAAGAATAAGTGGGCAAATTATGTCCGTTCGGAGTTGCATAAGCGAAATGCAACTCAACCCCTTGACGGAAGAGTCAAAAAAATTTCTGAGGGATTCAAGGATAGAATACTACATTACATGTATGTAAACGATGCATCGGACTTGATCTAACCTGAGAGTTTTTTGAGTGAAGCTGGATTGTCCCTGCTACCTCATCTCAGCATTCTATTAGAAAGTTATACTTCAGCAAAAGTAAACTTTGAACTTTTTGCAGAGAATATACTTTTTAAAGATGAATCTGAAGAAATTGATATGAAAAGTTTTCAAAGTAAAATGACGATCATGAATAAAGATTCTGACTTAAAAAATAACTTCCATGAACATACCATGGAAACAATTTCAAAAACACAAGAATTTCAAGAGAGAGACAGTGGATGGTCTCTTATAAAATTGATTCGCTTGTAAATGAATGTAAATCATTATACACCGATGGCTGGTTCATCTTTCATACCACTACCTCGTTTCCTTTTAACAAAAAAAGCAATAGTTAACGTTTGTAACGAAAATGATCAATATTGTTTTAAATGGGCTTTGATTTCTGCATTGAAAATTGTTAACAGGCCGCAAATATGTTCGGCATATAATATTGATATATCCCTGGAGATAATTCGTATAAGAGATGAAATAATATTAGATTTCACAGGGTTGACTTTCCCCCTTGAAATAAAATGTATAAAAAATTTTTTAAAGAAAAATACTCATATGAGTTTAAACGTATTCGGATATAATGCAGAGACGAGGGAAACCTTCATATCAATATGATGTTTTTGGAAGAAGGTGGAAATGGACATTACATGTACATTAAAAATATTTCAAGGTAAATTCTTTTATTCATTTTTATCTCTTTTAAGCAATTAAATAATTTGTATATATTTCTCTTTCAAGAATTAATGACTGCTCAGAGAGGAAATCAGAAGAGGGCGCAATATTTCTGCAATGTGTCTTTAAATTTTTCCAAAACTGAGGAAGCTGCATTGAAACACAAAACGCTCTGCAGTAGGAAGGTCTCAAAGATGCCACACCCCCAGAATAATACATTGGAATTTACCCAGGTTCAACTTCAGCTTCAAGTTCCATTCGTTGTCTACGCGGATTTTGAATGCATTCTGGAACCGAAAAATCTTGAAGTGAGCCCCAAATATTTAATATTAATGAACATATTCCAATATCATATGCGTATTATATAAAGTGCGCTTTTGATTCTAGACTAGATCAATTTGTTTTAGAAACATGAAGAAATTCGGGAGTAAGTTTTGTAAATTCATTGATAAAAAATTTAACTAAATTGAGTGACGACTACTTACATAAAATAGTTCCTATGAGAATGACTTTGGATGACCAGCAAATATTTGATAATTCATTGAATTGTTCTATTTGTCAGAAAGATTTAGGGACTGACAGGGTTAGATATCATTGTCATTTCACAGGTCGCTTTAGAGGTGCAGCCCACTCTAAATGTAACTTGGATTATAAAGTTAACAAATTCATACCAGTATTTTTTCATAATTTTTCGAAATACGACTGTCATTTATTTATTCAAGAGTTGGGAAAGATTCCAAGTGAAATTTCCGTAATACAAATAAATAAGGAAAACTATATTTCTGTCTCAAAGAAAATAAAAAGTTTAAGTGGAAATAGTTTTGAAATTAGTATTCTCGATACATATAGATTTATGCTTCTAATTTAGTTGATGATCAATTGAACACTGTTAAATCGTTTTTCAGTAATGATAAAGAATTTGGACTAATGCGTAAGAAAGGTATACTTCTTTATGAATATTTAGACTCCGCTAGTAGACTCGAGGAAACTCCCCTCCCACCAAGAGAAGAATTCTATAGTAATTTAAGCTCTTAAAGTTTGGTCGCATTGTTCCACTCTTAAAGATTATTTAGAATTATATTTAAAAACTGATGTATTTCTTTTAACCGACAATTTTGAAAACTTCCGAAAAATTTGTATGCAAATTTATTCACTTGACCCAGCTAAGTATTTTACGACACCAGGTCTACCTTGGGAGGCAATGTTGAAAACTACAAATATTCAACTTGAATTGCTGACAGATATAGATATGTAAAGATTTATTCAAAGTAGTTCAATGTTGTCATAGATTTACAAAAGCAAATAACAAACATTTGTCAGATTATGATTCCCCGAAGGAGTCTTCATTTTTAATTTAAGTGGATGCGAATAACTTGTATGGTTGGGCAATGTCACAACCTTTACCATATAAAGATTTTAAGTGGAAGTCTAACACAGACATAGACAATTTTGATATGAATAATATTCCAATCGATAGCAAATACGGGTTTTTTTTGGAAGTGGACTTAATATATCCATACCGTTTACATGATCTTCATAATGATCTTCCATTTTGTCCGTCAAATTGTCTGGCCTCAAAAGAGGATAAAGTTAAACAAGGAAGAACGCTATAGTCGAGTACCTCGACTATCAGATACCCGTTACTCAGATAAGATAAGTTAGCCGCGCACTTTGTTCTCTCTCCTTTGCTCTCATTTCTCGGCTCTGCTTTTGTTTCAGCCAGCGCCAAGAATGAGAAAGCAACACATAAAATAAACAAAAAACATTTATATTTATGTATGCTTGCTAAACATAAACAGTTTTAAGGCACATTCTGTATTTCAAATTATTTGGTTGAATAGCTTTGTTTGAAAGAATTCTATTTGCCGCGGATATTAGTTTGCAATTTTTTACATCCACACACATGCATACATACATATGTATGTATGTATGTCGTTTTCTGGCTCTATTGTCAAGGCTTGTCCTAACTACTTTGGTTTTTGAGCATTGGACTGAAAACGGAAAAGTTTTTTTGGGACAATCTATAGGTATTTATTAAGCTAATGCACATTCATTGAAAGAGAAAAATAAAGTTGTACAGATCTTTAAAGGTTTTTGCCCGTCAATGGGACAAATGGATAAAGGGTTCATTATTCAATAGAATAAGTTAGCCGCGCACTTTGCTCTCTCTGAGCGCCGGCAGGGCTTTTTTCTTTGCCGCTAAGTTCGGCCGGCAACTATTTACATACACACACATACACGCGTAAAATCATTTCGCATTGTCTGGAGGGTTTGTGGGCGTTAGAGTGGGCCTAGCAAAATTTTTTTTGGGTCAATCGATAGGTATTGACAAGACTAATACATTTCAGTTAAAATTTTCTATCTACCATCAAAACTGTAGGAGCCACAGTTTTAGGCGGTTTGTGGGCGTTAGAGTGGGCGTGGCACTCTACTGAAACAAACTTGCGCTGCGTAAGAAGCTCAGGAATCTGCACGCCAAATCTCAATAGCCTAGCTCTTATAGTTTCCGAGATCTCAGCGTTCATCCGGACGGACAGACAGACGGACAGACGGACATGGCTAGATCGACTCGGCTAGTGATCCTGATCAAGAATATATATACTTTATGGGGTCGGAAACGCTTCCTTCTGCCTGTTACATACTTTCCGACGAATCTAGTATACCCTTTTAGTCTACGAGTAACGGGTATAAAAATTAATTGCTGACCTGGGAAATAAGAAAAATTATGTAATACATTATCGGGATTTACAACAATGTATACAGAATGGGTTAGTATTGAAAAAGATCCATAGAGGTGTTCAGTTTTTACAAAAGCCTTGGTTAAAGAATTACATTGATCTAAATACTTTACATAGGCAAAAAATATAATTAATGAATAATTCTGTTTACGGAAAAACAATGGAAGATCCCGAGCGCAGGGTCGATATTAAGCTTATTAGTACATGGGATGCTCCGGATAGCTCGAAGACTGGACGAAAAGCACATTGTGACAAAACTTTAATTTCAAAATTCAATTTTCATAGTGCAACTAAAATAAATGATAATTTCTATGCAATTCAAATGAAAAGATTGTCCGTTCTATTTAATAAGCCATTGTATTTAGGATTTGCAGTGTCTTGCATCA
Organism: Drosophila suzukii; assembly: GCF_043229965.1. NCBI lineage: Eukaryota > Metazoa > Arthropoda > Insecta > Diptera > Drosophilidae > Drosophila > Drosophila suzukii. The sequence continues at coordinate 6,464,786 of NC_092085.1, forward strand.
TATGGAGTTGCCTTGTTAACGACTACCCCACACGCGTAGGTCCGAAGAGAGGGTGAACTTTAAGGGCAGCGTGCGCCTGGTGGCGCTCGTGGCAGTCGTTTTATTCTGTTAACAATTCAAATCAGCCTCATACATTTCAAACTAACTTAATCTTACCGCAGTGTGCCCTCCTACGATTCACAAGACAATGAGAAGCACAATTTATGGCGGCATCCATTAAACCGATATTAGTAGGCCCGCACTTCAAGGGCCAAGAAATCCATACGAGATCGGATAAATTAACAAATACTAGATTTCTCTTACAATACTTAGTCTACCTATCGATTACAATGTTCGACCGTCGACATCCCCGACCCCGTGAAGAACCGCTTCACTCAAATCCAAAACTGCAAGTTTTGAGACGGGCCGCAACATTGTCCGAGATAGGCCATTGTCGTTCACGCGCACAGTAGCGCGTCTGACGACTCCATCAGCTCCGCTGTAGACCTCCTCCACGATTCCCTTGCGCCACTCTCGTCTCGGCAAGGCAGGATCGCAGACGAAGACCATATCGCCCTGGCGGATGGGCTCCGTTCTCCGGCACCACTTCTCGCGGCGCACAAGCGTAGGCAGGTACTCCAGGACCCACCTCCTCCAGAAACGGTCTCGCAGCATGCGAGCAATCCTCCACTGCTTTCGCGTAAAACCCTCCTTGGGCAGCTCCGCATCCAATCCAGGCGTATTCGGCAGGTTAGCTGCTCCCTTGAGCAGATCATTTGGCGTCAACGGCGCCTCTTGGTCCGCATCCACCGGCAAGTGGGTGAGCGGACGCGAGTTGACTACATTCTCCGCCTCGATCAGGAAACTCTCCAACACATGATCCCTCGGCGCAACTTCCTTCAGGGTATGGCGCAGCACTCGTTTGACGCACTGCACCATCCGCTCCCATACTCCGCCCTCAGACGGGTTCGGTGGGCAATTGAAATCCCATTCAATGCTTCTGCTGGACAACTCACTCTGTATCCTCTCCGTCTCGAACACGTCTCCAAATCGCTTGGCCTCCCTGTCAGCTCCCACGAAGTTCTTGCCGTTATCACTCCGCAGTCTATGTACTGGTCCGCTACGGCAGACGAAGTTCCTGATCGCTATTATGCAGGAATCCGTCGACAGGTCATGCGCCAGCTCCAGATGAATCTCCCTTGTCGTCATGCATGTGAACAAGGCGACCCAACGCTTCTCTCTGTGACGGGATACAGTCACCAGCAGTGGCCCAAAGTAGTCCAATCCGGTGTACTTGAATGGCCATCCTCCCGCTTCCAGTCGATCCTCTGGTAGGGGTCCCATTATCGGCGGCATCGGCCGCGTTCGCTGCAACTTGCACTCGTTGCACGACGAGATTACTTCCTTCAGCACTCGTCTCATCTTCGTGACCCAGAATCTCGTCCGAATCTGAGCAATCGTCGCATCCACGTTTTGATGCTTCATCGGGTTGAGACGTTGAACCGGGAGGTAGAAAATCTACAAGCAGCAGGTCAGAGGTTGGGTGCACTGGAGGCCAGGATGGCAACGCAATGCAGGGAGACTAGCTCGTGTGATCTGAGGGTTCATGGAGTTCCCTATGTCGAAGGTGAAGATCTCAGAGCGCTCTATCACAAGCTATGCTTTAATCTCCAGCTGACTCCACCACCAAGAGTCTGCGATATCTTCCGAGCAAGGAAATCACAGCAAACACATGTGGATCCGGTGATAATAATTAAAATGCTAAACCCACGCGAAAAGATCAAGCTGCTTGGTCAAGTCGGAATGTACAGGCGCGAGCACAAGAAACAACTTAGCTTGCAGTTTCTGGGTTTCAATTCAGAAGCGTTAATTTATATTAATGAGCAATTGTTAAAAGAGCATTATCTCATCTTTAAAGAGGCTATGCGCATGAAAAACATAAAATCCTTACGGCTGTTTTTACACGACGCGGCCTTGTGCACGTACGCTGCACTCGAAGAGAGGGTGTCTGTTGCATTAACAGTATGGAGGAACTTTCGTCCATTAATCTTTCGCCTGATCCACTTTCTACATATTTCACTAACGCTTCGGCTGGACCTGAAGCTGATAGCTTTCGTTCTTAAGCATATAAATTGTATCCTCTTAATTAAGATAGGTTTAAAACTAGATTACTCTAAGAAATGTATAAGATACGCATTGAATATTGAGATTGCGCCCCTAATAATCATTGATAACAACAATGCAGGATGAGGAAGTTTGTTCCATAGCTAGTGCCATGATAAAAACTATAAGTAGTTATAAAATTGGTCTAAAAATTGTTCACTTAAATGCACAAAGTTTGCTAAAGAAGATTGTTTAGATTCCTTTTCACTCAGTCTAATGTCGATGTGATATGTGTGTCTGAGACGTGGTTTGTAAATGATCTATGTGATTCGTCTATTATTTGTGAAGGCTTTAATGTTTATCGGTCCGACCGTACTGGTCATGCAGGAGGTGTTGCTATATACGTAAATGTGAAGCTGAAATGTAAAGTGGTACTTAAACAGCCTAGTGACAGTACTATCGAATACATTCTATTAGAACTTCCCAATAAATCCCATGGAAGAACCCTTCTAGGTTGCATATATAGACCGAATCGGACAATTGACTACGGGTCATTACTTAACGTTGTTTCAGGCATTTCGTTGGAGTACACTGACATCATATTGGCAGGTGATTTTAACAGCAACCTATTGTCAGAAAGCCATCTCCTAGATAACTTTAAGTCCCTAGGTTTGTTTTCCGTAAACGAAACGATTCTCACGCACTATAGCAGCCACTGTGATACATTACTTGACTTATTTCTTATCAATGACCCTAGCAAAATCATACATTATGACCAGGTTTCTGTACCAGCCTTCTCCAGACATGACCTAATATTTTTAACATACGACTTGACCTTTGACAGCAAAATCAATTCTTTTACGTACAGAGATTACAAAAATATAAACTATAATGAATTAAAAACGGAATTTTTGTGTTGTGACTGGTCATGTATTTACCAACTTCGTCATGTAGATTGTCAATTAGATGTTTTAACCAACAATGTCCAGTATTTGTTCAACAAGTTTGTGCCCCTAAGGACCAAGGTGATTAAGCCAATGCAAAATCCATGGTTCAGTAGTGAAATTAAAAACCTAACCCGTCAGCGAGATGTAGCTTACCTCCGGTGGAAGCGATACAAAACTGATGAATTTCGAAAACAATACAAAGAGGCTAGGGTAAAAGTAAACAAAAAGATAAAATCAGCAAAGAAAGAGCATTATAACATACAATTTAATAATTGTGTTAACTCAAAAAAAAGATGGAACAAACTAAAACGGTTAGGTATTGGAAAGTGTAAGCAACAGACAGAGTCTGAGGTGGATGTCGAATTAATAAACAAAAAGTTTTTGGAAATAGATGTACCTGAAGCAACATGCAATCCGTACCTGAATACTCAACCCCTCTGTGATAATAGTTTTAGCTTTATATGTATAAACCAAAGTGATGTCCTAGCTAGTATTCTGCATGTCAAGTCTGATGCTGTTGGTCTCGATAATATGAGTCCAAAATTTGTTAAGCTTTTGCTCCCCTTAATGTTGCCCCATATTACATATATTTTTAACACGGCTATTACAACGTCTTCATTTCCGTTAATATGGAAAAACGCCAAAATTTTCCCAATTCCTAAGCCAAACAATGACTATAGACCTATTTCAATATTACCTTTTCTATCAAAAGTCTTTGAAAACCTTATGTCCTCACAGATTCAACTATACTTAGCTAATAATTCTCTACTTGACGAAAAACGATCAGGATTCCGTAAGAAAAGGAGTTGTATTACTGCAATCACAAATATTGTAGAGGATATAAGACAAGAACTGGACAGTAACTGCTTAACGTTTTTGACGCTCCTTGACCACAGCAAGGCTTTTGATTCTGTGAATCATAATATTCTCTGTACCAAGCTTAGGAATATGTTTAATTTCTCAACTAATGCGACGAAGCTTATTAGGTCGTACTTAACGAATAGGTTTCAAGCAGTCGTCTCTGGAACGCAAGTTTCTTCTCTCCGGAACTTATCCAGGGGAGTGCCACAGGGATCTGTGCTAGGCCCTTTATTGTTTTCTATATATGTCAATGATCTCCCTAGTATCCTGTCTGAGTGTAAAGTACATTTATATGCTGATGATGTCCAAATATATGTTAGTAGACCCGTAACTGAAATACATGACTGTGTCCGTATAAGTAATAAAATGTTGTGGCTAATTGAAAAATGGGCAAAGGAAAATGGCTTGGGTATAAATCCTAAAAAATCGAAGTGCTTGGTAATTGGTAAAAAGCAACTTTCAACACTTTCACTTCAAAAATTATATATAAACCGATAAGCTATGAAGTGAATGCAGTTAATCTAGGCATAACATTTAACAATACTTTATCATGGAGCAACCATATAGTCAAAGCGACAGGGCGTACATATGCTCTGCTGAGAAAATTTTCATTCTCCAAATCGTTCTTAACTGAGGAAGTTAGACTATTAATCGCCAAAGTTATCCTCCTGCCCACTCTCTTTTACGGCATAGAAATTTTTGGAAATTGTGATGTGCGGGATTTGCGTACATTAACTGTAGCTTTTAATTCAGTTGTCCGTTATGTGTTTAACTTAAGACGTTTTGACCATGTATCAGAACTGACATATAAAATACTTGACCTTAACTTGACCTCCTGGATCGATCTCAGAATTTTAATCTTCTTTCACAAAATAGTGACGAGTGGAGAACCAAAATATCTCTTCAATAAACTTACCCCAGCCACATCTGTAAGAACCAAAAATTACATATGCCCTCGAATACAAACACTGTGTTCGAGAAGGCAATTTTTCATAAATGGTATCCGGCTATGGAACAATCTACCGCACCAATACAAAACAATTAGGAGCGCAACTCAATTTTACAATAAAGTTAAAGATCTTTTAAAGTACCAGTACACATAAGTATAAAAATTAAATGAAAAAAAAAAACAAAAAAAAAACAAAAAATAAACCAAACAAAAATAAAAAAAATAAAAATATATATATTTTAAAAACAATAATAATTGTAACTAAGAAACTACGAAAATTTGATGTTAGTCAATAATATTAATTAAGAGCGAGAGAAATTGTTTTAATAACTTAAAAATAATAATAATATAAAATATCAACTCAATGTGACTAGCGCGATAATTATAAGTGTGCACTTGTAGCGCTAGGATATAAATAAATAAATAAATAAATAAATAAACCTCGAATCTCACTCGAGCTGGCGACGTTCTTTCCGCATTCCGCCGACCTCATCTCGTCGGGGAACGACTCCAACTGGGCCTGTCTGACTAACAGGTTCTCCGCGGCCTCACACTCCGATGCAGTGAGTCCGTACTCCTCGATCTTGCTTCTCTGCTTGCGACACCAACGCGCAAACCTCAAGACCCATGCTGTGGTCCTCACCAGGCGACTGAAGCTCGAGAATCTCTGGAACGGAATGGCAAATTCATCCGCGGCCACCAATGCAAACTCACCGGGCATCTCCTCTTCATCAGGCGCATCTGGAACACGCTTAGTTCCCTCCTCAGGCGCATCTGGAACACGCTTAGTTCCCTCCTCAGGCGCCGGCCAGCCGCTCGCTGGCTGCCTCAAAAATGCGGGTCCACTTAGCCAACGTGATTCCGGGCTAAGGTCCGCCTTATTCTGCGACCGCGTCGCATCATCCGCTGCGTTGTCGGCTGTAGGTACCCACCTCCACTGGGAAACCTTCGACGACTCCAAAATCTCCGCCACTCGGTTGCCAACAAACTGCTTGTACCGGCGGTGGGTGCTGCCGATCCATCTCAGCACCGTTTTTGAGTCCGTCCACAACACCTTCTCGCTGATGTCCACACTGTGCTCCTCCTGGACAGTGTTCATCAGTCTGGTTCCAAGAACCGCTGCCTGCAGCTCCAACCTTGGGATCGACATCGTTCTCATCGGTGCGCACTTCGTCTTTGCGCACACTTAGCTAACCATCACGTTGTCATCCTCGTACGTGACCCTCCAATAGGCCACCGCCGCGAATGCAGATTGACTTGCATCCACGAACACGTGCAACTCGACGGTCCGAACTGCTCCATGCCCGAAATAGTGACGAGGGCATCGGAACTGTCCCACGGCGTCCATCTCCCTGCGCCAGACCGCAAAGGCTCTGCCTATCTCCTCCGGTAGTGGTTCGTCCCACTGGATCTTCTGCCTCCAGATCTCTCTCAACAACAGCTTCGCTGTAATCATCAGGCAGCACGGGAATCCCAATGGGTCGAACGTTGACATCAGCAGGCTCAAATACTCCCTCTTTGTAGGGACTCGATCTCCACTTAGAACGCTACTTGGCACTCGGTGATACTCCACCTTGAATCTGAAGTCGTCCGTGGCTACCTGCCAGCGCATTCCAAGGATCTTCTGCTCAGCCTCACCCCATCCGACGCTCTTGACTTGTCCGGGTGGTCCCAACGCCGCTTCCACGAATCCAGCCTCTGCATGTATCTCCTTCACTCGGGTAGATACACTTATAGCTTCGCTCTCTGTAGCGAAACTGTCCACATAGTCATCGACGTAGTGGTAGTCGATGATGGCCTTGACTGCCCTCGGGTCCGAATCCCGAAACTTCAGGGCATTCACCGTCTTTACGTAATGCGCAGCGCTCGGCGAGCAGGCTGCTCCAAAGGTCATTACGTTCATCTCGTACACATCCGGGTCTCGATCGTCGTTGCCATCTCTCCAAAGGAATCGTTGGGAACATCGATTTTCGGGTCGGATCAGCACTTGGTGGAACATCTCCTTGATGTCACCGCAGACTCCGACTGCTCCTTCCCTGAAGTGGAAGAGCACGGCTGGCAAGGGCTTGTAATGCTGAGGCCCCTTGTCCAGCGCCGAATTTAGCGAGGTTCCTCCAACCTTGGCTGCAGCATCGAACACAAGCCGGACCTTACCGGGCTTGTTCGGGTTTTCGACACCAAAATGTGGCAAATACCATAGCCGGTCGCTCGTCACCGCGACCTCATCCTGCTGCAGCTTCCTCGCATATCCTTTGGATACGTAATCCTTGATGATACGATCGTATTCCAGCGCCAACTGCCCGTTGCGCTTCAACTTCTTCTCCACATTGATCAGCCGTCTGTGCGCCATCTCATAGCTCCGTGGCAGCACAGCGTAGTCGTCCTTCCAGAGTAATCCCGTCTGGTAGCGACGCCCCACTTTCACCGTGGTATCTTCGAGGATCCTTTGTGCCCGCGCGTCATCACTGCCTGCGACCTGTGGCGCGAGCTTCACACCAAAGCTTTCCATATCGAAGTAGTCCTCCACCATCTTTTCCATCGTATCATCCATTGACACGGCTAGAAGGTAGGACCTCGGTGACGGCGTAGTCGATTGCCCACTTACTGGCCCAAACACAACCCATCCAAGCTCGGTTGCGGCCGCATACGGTCCCTCTCTGGCAAACCGCCTCGTCCTAAGTGGCAATCCCAAATGTCCATGGTCCAGTCCGATGAGCAACTTAGGCACCACGTTGATGTAGGGCTTCATCGGCAGACGCGCATCCTTATGCACGCCCTGGACATCTCGTCGACCTAACGTCTGCATTGGCAGACTCAGGCTCGAAACGGAGTACACGTTCCTCAAAACGTGGCGAGTGGACTTCCCAGCTCCACTTATCTCTAGGCTCACCACGTTGCTGGGCTCTCTGCTGGCCCTTCCTCCAAACCATTGTATATTCAGCTGTCGATGCACGCCTCGCACTCCCAGATCCCTCCGTAGCTCGTCATCGATCATCGTGACGGAGGATCCTTCATCCAAGAGCGCGTATGTATCCACCTGGCGACCAGCTCCGTACAGCGTTACTGGCAGTATACGGAACAAAAGTCGGCCTCCCTCGGCGTCAACGCAGTTTAAGTTCCTCTGCACGGGCGCCTCCGCTGGCTGCGGGGCCCTTATCTCCAGGCTGTTTCTGGGGACAGCCGACTGTAGGCTCCCCTCGTGGTCCCTGTAACCACCTCGTGGCGAAGACCTCCTGTCCGGGTCGCGTCTGGAAACTGCTGACTGCTGGTTTCCTCCGTTGTGGCTCCTGAAGCCACCTCGCTGCGCCGGCCATCTTCGCTCCTCGTCCGCGCCATGTAGCAGACGGTGATGCAATCTGCGGCATCCGTTGATCTGGCACTCGCCATGTACATCGCAGGTTCTGGTCGTATGTCCACTCCGTAAGCATGTGAAGCAGAGCCGGTGCCTCCTCACCATGCCCCACCTACCCGGTGGCGAAGCTCCAATGAACTCCCTGCAGCTCGTCGCAGCATGTTGCCCTCCACAAATTGGACAACCTCCATGCCGATCATCCTGTTGATCGCATCCGTTCTGGTCGACGCTCGCATGTAGAACTCGACGCCTCGGCTCCTTTCCCTCGACGTCCAAAACCGTACACACGACGTTTGCGTACTCCTGCAGCCACACGCTGAAGTGCGCCACAGTGGGAAAGGGCTCGATCGATGCAGCGTGCCTGGCCCAGTCTACTCGCTTGCTCGTAGGAAGCTTTGCCACAAGCTCCTCCATTAGCGTTGGGTTCCGCAGGTGCTGCTCCGCCTTCGCTGACTGCAAGAAGGCCGTTAGGTTACTCACTCGGGTTGCGAAGGGAACGATCCTCGCCAGGTGCTGCTCCGAAATCGGCGGCACCTCTCGCACGCTGTTCAGCTGGCTGCGTATAAGCTGCTCCGGTCGGCCGAACCTAAAGCGCAGCTGCTCCATCACGGCGCTGACGTTCCCAGGGTGAATCAGCAGCGACTTCACTGTCTCGCGTGCTTCATCCTTCAGCGCCTTCAACAACCTCTGGTTGTTCTCCAAGTCTGTGCAGTTGTATGCTTGGGTCGTCTCCACAAACGCACAGTTAAAGATCGGCCACTCCTCGGGCTGCCCTCCAAATACAGGCAGGTCCGGAAGCTTCCTTGGCCCGTACACTCTTTGGGATTCATTCGGCGTTATCGGGGCGTAGGACCCAACAAATGGCGATGCTGTTGCCACGTTGTGGGTGCTCCCGCCCGGTAGCACGAATCCATGCGCTGTCTGCGCAACACTTGTAGCACACAGTGGCTCCACAAAATGATTGCTAGTCGTTAGCAATGGCGGTCCACTCCAAGATGGCGGCAGCGTGCAGGCCGCACTGCTCGCACCGACACCGCTATGTGGGACCGGCCCGACCCCGTTAGTTGAGGCCTCACCGTTAGATGTGGCTAATGGCGATCCGCTCCAAGATGGCGGCCGCCCCGACGCTCCACTGTTGGCGCCATCTGCGCTTGGGCCAACTGCGATTGGCGCGCAATTGGCGGTGCTCACACTGTTCAGGGCTTTAACCTGCTTTAGCTCCTCCTCCAACGCCGCAATCCTTTTCAAAAGGTCCGACGTGAGGGACTGGTTCGTCTCCCGCTCTGGCTCTGATCCCGCAGCTGTGACAGCAGTACTCCTCGGTTGGGACGCTACTGTAGTCACCGTAGTGGCTGGGCTAGAAATGGCCGCCGCCGAGGTTATGTTCACTCGCGGCCAGTTTTCTGCTCCACTACTCACTGGCTGCTGATCCGCTCGCGTTGCTGTAGGGGTGGCTTCCCCTCCTCTCAGCCGCGAGCTCCTCTTCGGGGAATGCTGCATCCTAACAGGTCCAAATACGGCGCTGCCTCAGCGCTCTCCAAAATGGCGGCACCTGTGCCTTCCCGCCGCTGGCTGCGGCAGGCGATGCTTGACGCTCCTTGCGTCTTCTGGCCCGCTGTCTGCGGACCCCGTGCTTGGCGCTCCTTGCGCCTCCTGACCGCTGTCTGCGGTCTCCTTAACTGACGCGGCCTGCGTCTCCCTGTCGCTGACTGCGACTCCGTCCGTACCCAGTGTTCGGCGCTGTCTGCGCCCGTCTATGTCGCTGCCTGCGACTCCTCTACTGGTACGGGAATTGCTCCTGGCAACTCTCTAGCTGGTCGTCAAGCCGTCCTCCAGCGCAAGTTGCCCTCACAGTCTCCCTAGGACTGCGAATAAAAGGAGTTGTCTTGCATCATATGGAGTTGCCTTGTTAACGACTACCCCACACGCGTAGGTCCGAAGAGAGGGTGAACTTTAAGGGCGGCGTGCGCCTGGTGGCGCTCGTGGTAGTCGTTTTATTCTGTTAACAATTCTAATCAGCCTCATACATTTCAAACTAACTTAATCTTACCGCAGTGTGCCCTCCTACGATTCACAAGACAATGAGAAGCACAATTTATGGCGGCATCCATTAAACCGATATTAGTAGGCCCGCACTTCAAGGGCCAAGAACTCCATACGAGATCGGATAAATTAACAAATACTAGATTTCTCTTACAATACTTAGTCTACCTATCGATTACAATGTTCGACCGTCGACATGCAGTATTAGACTTATCGAAATGGAAAATGTATGATTTTCACTATCAATATATGAAGCCAAAGTTTCAGGAAAAGTTACTCCTAAATTATATGGATACTGATTCACTTATCTAAACAATAAAAACTGAAGATTTTTATTAAGATATTCGTAATGATCCTGAAGCAAAATTTGATACATCGGACTATTCAGATGAAAGAATTAATCTATATAACTTCAAAAGAGTTAACAAAAAATGTTTAGGATTTTTTAAAGATGAGCTTAACGGTAAACTCATGACAGAATTTGTATGCCTGTGCTCAAAGGTTTATTCTTATAAAACAGATCAAGTTGAATCTTCACATATTAAAGCTGTGGAAAAAATACCATCTTCGTATTTTTCTATACGCAAAAGATTGTTCGACACCGAAGGGCTGGTCACACTGAAAGTGGCTTGACTTCTCTCTCTTTGACTTTGGCTTTAGAACGGACAAGTTGTGGTATAAAAGAAGCGTCTATTAAACAGAAAAACTTTGAACTAAAAACTAAAATCGCGTACTAAATTAATTAAGGAAACAGGAGAAGGCCTTTATTTCCAACAGGTTATGGGCCCAGTGTTTCGCTAAACTCTAATTAAAATAACAATTAAATAAAATGCGAATTTCTGAGAATTTCTGAGAACCCGTGTGTGTATGAGCACATTGAAAACAGGAGGAAGCACGTTTCAACAAGCGAAACATCCAGAACGGTAACAAAGTTATAAAAACACAAACGGTAAAAAGTATTTTAATAAAATAAAAGTTTTTATAAAATATTTTGTTCCTTTTCTTGCGAAAAAATTTTACAGCCAACCAAGTGCATACATGTTGAAGTTGCAAGTATGAGTGAATGCATGTACTTATGTATGTGTATGTGAGGCCTCGTTTTTTTTTCTATTTCACCATATTGGCTAAGTGGATCTCACGTTTACTTATATGTATGTGTGTGTGTGTACATGTAGGCACTTGGTACAGTATTTGCTTAACATTGATTCCTTTTTCTTCTCTCTTTTCTTCTTCTCGAATATATGATAGTTACATTGAAATTAGAGCAAGAATAAATATGAATAAGGAGAATAAGTTTAAGAATATTTCACCTTTTCGTGGTGAAAAATATTCAGTGTGGAAATTTCGTGTGAAGTCTCTTTTAGCTGAAAATGATGTTTTATTTGTAATCGAAAAAGAAAACCCCCAAGAAATAGATGAGAAATGGACAAAGGCAGAAAGATCAGCAAAAAGCATTATAATAGAATTTCTAAGCGACTTCTTTCTTTCATTTGCCGATAATAATTCGACTGCAAAAGAGATTTTTGAAAAATTAGATTCGATCTATGAGCGAAAAAGTTTGGCAACGCAACTTTCTGTGCGTAAGCAATTATTGACATTCAAACTAAATGGCGACACACCTCTCATTATTCATTTCAATAAATTTGATGAATTAATCTGCGAATTGGACATAGTAGCTCACCTTCTTTTAACGCTACCTTCGTTTTATGATGGGGTTGTGACCGCCATAGAAACCTTATCTACCGAACATGTTACCCTTTCTTTTGTAAAAAACCTCTTACTTGACCACGAAATTAAGATAAAGAATTTAAGTAAGGACACGTCTAATAAAGTTCTTCAAGCTACATCTCTAAGTAACAACAAACAAAAGGCATTGCATCTGAAAACCAAGTTTAAGGCAAAACCCTCTACGAACTTTAAGTCCAATTTGAAATGTCATCATTGTGGAAAGAAGGGTCACTTTAAGAAAGATTGCTTTATTTTCAAAAGGGGCTTAGAAAACAAAGATAAAGAAAAACATGCCCAAGTTCCAAATGTAGAAACAGGCAGATCATTTGCGTTTATGTTAAGGCAGGGCAGGAACTGTACAGGTGACGGTGATATATCCTTCATATTGGATTCGGGAGCTTCGGACCACATGATAAACAACATAACTCTGTTCTCAACCTATTCTACACTGGACACGCCAAATGAGATTGCAATTGCAAAGCAAGTTGCATACATATATGCTTCTGCAAAGGGGACAGTCCAACTCCGAAGCAATCTTAATACGAGCATTACACAGGAAAATTTCCTGTTCTGCAAAGATGTACCACAAAATTTACTGTCCGTCTCGAAGATGCAGGCTGCAGGCTTAACAGTTGAATTCAATTCAACGGGAGTAAGAATTTCCATGAACGGACAAGATATTTTTGAAGGTACGTGTAAAAGCAATGTATCGATCGTGAATTTTAAAATAAACCATAAAGCTTATTCAACTTACCCAAATAGAAATCAAAACTATAATTTGTGGCATGAAAGATTAGGACATATTAGCAAGGGAAAGTTTTTAGAAATTGTGCGAAATAATATGTTTGAAGATGTAAAACTTGTAAAAGATATTAAATTTAATAATGAATTATGCGAAGCTTGCATAAGTGGTAAGCAAGCTAGACTTCCATTTGAGAAAATTAAGAATAAAGAATATATTAAGAGGCCTTTATTTCTAATTCATTCAGATGTTTGTGGTCCGATAACTCCTTCTAGTATTGATGGAAGAAACTATTATGTAATCTTTGTCGATCAGTATACACATTACTGTGTAACTTATTTGATGACCTATAAATCTGAGGTATTTAATTTCTTCAAGGACTTCATCGCAAAGAGTGAAGCTCATTTCAATTTAAAGGTTGTGAATCTATACATCGATAATGGCAGAGAATATTTGTCAAATGAGATGAAGACTTATTGTAGTGAAAAAGGCATAAGTTACCATTTGACGGTTCCACATACACCGCAATTAAATGGAGTCTCTGAACGTATGATCAGATTCATAACTGAAAAGGCTAGAGCAATGATTAGTGGATCTAAATTAAATAAAAGTTTTTGGAGCGAAGCCGTTTTAACGGCAACATATTTAGTTAATAGAACTCCAAGTAGAGCGTTTCAGGATATGAAAACTCCATTTGAAATGTGGCACAACAGAAAGCCTAAATTGAAATATTTAAAGATATTTGGTTCAACCGTATATGTGCAAATTAAGTTTCTCACTAGTGAATTGATTAAAAAATTTATTTTTATTTTTAACAATCACTTATTCACTATTACAATTTTACAATAGGTCGAACTTTTTTAATTCACTGCTCTTGTATTTATTCTCGAATATTTGTTCTGCTCGATTCGGATCTCAAAAACGGACTGCCTGCTCTCTAGTTCAATGATCAATAATCAAACCTCGGCTTAAGAGATTTTATCCCCAAAAATTGATAAAGAGAATGACTCAAGAGAGTCGGAAAATAGGATGATGCAATTTGCCAATTAAATTCGAAGTCCAATCTTGGCCGGAAATTGGTGTTTACATTAGCGGAGTTTAGGGACCGCTTTGGGGATCTTTTTGTTTACGTTAGCGGACTCGGGACTCGCTTTGGGGATCTTTTGTTTACGCTAGCGGACTCAGGGCTCGCTTGGGTCTCCGATTGTTTACAATATCGGTTTGGATGTTTACAGCATCCGTTTGATTCGGACTGCGTGAAATTGATCTGGGTGGGAATGATTTGGAGGCCTGCTTGGCAGAAATAGCTGACCACGGATTTATCTCGGGTCTGTCAGAGTTCTTTGGAAATTAGCTCTCGGCTCAAAGTTGTTTATAAATTGGATAAGAGCCCCTAAATAATGTGTCATATAACTCCCCCCATTCCAAATTGAATCGTCCCGATTCATTGGAACTGTTGGGTATATTGAATGTAATTGATTGGTTAATTCGACAATGATATTTTCTTCTAGGGTATTTTCATTGTCGGGTGTATTATTTATCTCAATATCGGAAATATTGCTTTCTGGTTCGATTTCTATACGAATTTGCCATGGTTTGAATATTAAAAATTTTCTGAATTTGATTATAATCATAATAATTAAATATATTAATGCTAATATGATTAATATTAACGTAATTGGTATTTGAGTTTGTTTAATTTGAATAAATGGATTTAGTACGTTAATATTATCAAATGAGAGTTCCGAATCATTAGATATAATATATTCGGATATTAAAAAATCTGTATATTTTCGAGCTGTGATGTATTCCAATATCTTATTGTCTACATTGGTGTAGGAAATATTATTAATTATAGAGGTGCCATTAAAAGTAATTAAATATGACCCATTTAAATGAGTGTCATTAACTGTATTTTCTCCATTTACAAAAATGGCTCCATCTTGGATTACATCTACTTTTTTATTTTTTTCTCTGATTTTGTTACAAAAAGATTTTTCTCCATTTAGTAATCTGGTGAAACAAGAACCTTCTGGGTTAAGTGTGCAATAATTGTTAAATATTTCTGTCTTAAAATTAGACATTACATAGTACTTATTTCTACGTTTTGCGACGTGATTATCAATTAATAATTTTCCATCATCATGTGAAATGGATCTTGAATTGTAAACGTCACAGCGATCGGTAATAATAGGGTATTTTATGTAAATTATAATAAGATCTTGATGCAAAGCGATTTTAAATTCAGATATATCTAAAAGGTGTGTTATAACTACAGGTCTATTTTCGTGTTTATAAATTTCTTGTATATCGTCGTTGTTTAGAATTTTAGTATTAAATACATCGATTTTGGCGAGTGTAATTGTGTCCATTAAATTCATAAGGCTGTTTTGAATTCTTCAGATAAAGATTTTATCTCTTTAAATATTTTAGAATTAATAACGTATTGATCGTTATTATTTTGTATTAAATCATCGATTTTATTTTGAACAGTTATGAAATCATCATGATCTGGTGTTCCCGCTATCCATTTCCAAATAGTGCCTATTTCATTAATGCCTCTTTTCGATCTACTGTGTATAATTTGGGAGATAAGTATTTGGATAATTTTTAAATCGTGGGATATTTCCCAAAGAAAATTGTTGCTGTCGTGACTCTTCAGAAATTCTGTTTCAAGATTAATTATATCTCTATAAAGACTTATATTAGTTATATGAAATAAATCTGCGTATGATTCATAAATAAGAACATCTTTGGTATCCTTGTAAAGAAGGAAATCATGGTTCGTGTAATCCATAATTTCGGATTTGGTTGTAGCTACCAGCAGTAATAAGTACATTATTGAAATCATTATCTGTAATTTGAAACAAATTATTTTATATTATCTTTATGAATCGTACGGTTTCTGTTATTTATAATAACTTTATTAGGGAGATTTTCCTTAACTACTTGTTTTTTGTATCTAGAATTTAGCTTGTTTCTTTCCCCATGTTTCTTTTCCTAAATTACCTCTCCTACGTGATAATTCTTATTTTGTCTATCTTTATTGTGGGAATGCAACATTTTCTCTTGAGCTTGTTGCAATAATTTAGGCATATCTTCGTGTTTGATTTTATTAAATAGTATGTCAAAAGGTCGTTGGTTGGTTATTGAGTGAATTGTTAGATTATATTTTTGTGCTGCTTTAATAATAATTTCGGAATAATCAACTAAATTAAGCTCCTCTTTAATGCAGCGAGCAATTTCTGTTAAAGTAGAGTGTGCCCTTTCTATTTGTCCGTTGGACGTACTATGTCGAGGGTCTGCAAAGAATAGAGATATCCCATTTCTTTGAGCAAAGGATTTGAATTGGGATGAAGAGAAACTTGGTTCGTTATCTATCATCAACGATTTGGCTAATGCAAATTTTCACCTTCTCTTTCTGGGATAGGCGCTTGACCGTTAGGAATCTGTACTGGGTGTCTGTTGTATTTGTTTTGATTGCAGATTGTGCAATTCTTTATAAATTCCTTATGCTTTTTGTATAAATTAGGCCAATAATAGAGTCTAGTTATTTGCTTATAATTTTCATCAAGCCCTCTATGAGCTCTACAATGAGTTTCTGTGATAATCACGGATCTGTCTACAGCGTCTTCGACATCCTGGACAAATGTCTTAGTGTATAAAAATGTATTTATAAAATTGTCTTTAAGTGGTTTTTGAATTCTATAAAAATCTTCTAGAGTACAGTGAACTCCTATTGTTATATTGGGTGGAATATATTCTCTTAATATTGATATTAAATTTTCTGGAGTATCATACTCTATTATATGTCTAGTATTTCCGAATACATTAATCGACTCATGTATTGTATACCTCCCCGTTGCTATTAGCAATTGTTGCTTAAATTGGTTTAAGGGTTTTCGGGTTTCTTGTATAACATTCTCAAAACTACTCTCTGCTGAATGCTGAGTATTTTGATCTGAGACCGATTCATTACTTTCCGTTAAGTTATTAATTTGTATCCTTGATAAAGCGTCCGCAACAACATTTGTTGCTCCTGGCTTATAAATTATTTTGGGTGAATAGCTTTCAATAAAAGAATACCATCTTTTCATTTCGATATTTGGATTTTTTTGAGAAATGGAAAATGAAAGAGGTTGGTGATCGGTATAGATCTCGATGTTGTTAACCCCATATAAGTAATTACGAAGGTTTTTAAAAGCCCATACTATGGCTAAAAGTTCCTTTTTATTTGTCGCGTATAATTGTTCAGTTTTGGTTAGAGTTTTTGAAATAAAAGTGATTGGTTTTCCTTCCTGAGAAAGAACCGCACCAATTGCTAAGTCAGACGCGTCAGTTGTTAGGGTAAATTTTTTATTATAGTCCGGTTGTACTAGTTCTACTTGTGCAATTAAATTTTCTTTGAGCTCGTTAAAAGCTCTTACAGCTGAATCATCAAACTGTATTAAAGTTTTACGTGATGCTTTTTTAGATACTTTGCCGTTTTGGCCTTCTAAATATTTTGTTAATGGTTTAGCTATCTTTGCGTAATTTTGCACAAATTTCCTGTAATATCCTGTAAGGCCTAGGAGACTTCTAAGCTCTCGAATATTTTTAGGGATCGGATATTTTACAATTGTTGAAATTTTTTCGGGATCGGTTTTGATCACATTGTGAGAAACAACGTAACCAAGAAAGTTTGTTTCTAATTTAAAGAACTTTGATTTTTCAATCGAAATTTTCATGTTTGCGTTCAGCAAAATTTTAATAATGACAATTAGGTCTTTGTAATGTTGCTCAATTGTTTTTGAAAATATGATTATGTCATCCATATAAACATGACATGTTTTACCCACTTGTTCTCTCAAAATATCGTCCATCGCTCGTTGGAATATTCTAGGAGCGTTTGTCAAACCGAAAGGCATTCTTAGGAATTCGTATTTCCCATTATTTATTGAAAATGAGGTTTTTTGTATGTCAGGTTCTTTCATGAGAATCTGATGAAATCCAGATTCCAAGGCAATTGTTGAAAAGTATTTGGCTTTTCCGAGATTTGATAAAATCACTGAAGGGTCCTGCATTGGATACCTATCAGGTATAGTATTTTCATTTAGTTTTTTATAGTCAATTACGAGTCTTAGTTTTGGAGTTCCATCTTCATTGAAACCCTATTTTGGTACCACTAGTACAGGGGAATTATAAGGACTTCTACTTGGCCTTATAATTTCTTCTTTTAGCATTCGACTTATTTCAGAATTTACAAAATCTGAAGCTGATAGAGCATAAGGGTATTGTTTGCTGTAAATGGCCCTATCATTTACGGTGTTTATTTCACCGCGTATATCTGTCCTAAAAGAAATCTGCATATTTATTTTTGAATGCTCTTTATTTATAATATTTAATATTTCATTCTCCAGATCTTTTCTTTGATCTGCAGATGATATTTTTATGTTGTTTATTTTTTGATTGTCGGATAGTTCAACGACGGCGTGTTCAGAATTTTTCAATTCCAAACTTTTATTTTTGTCGGATATTTCAACGACGGCGTGTTCAGAATTTTTCAATTCCAAACTTTTATTTTTGTCGGATATTTCAACGACGGCGTGTTCGGAATTTTTAAATTCCAAACTTTTATTTTTGTCGGATATTTCAACGACGGCGTGTTCAGGATTTGTATATCCCAAACTGAATTCGCTTTGATTACCCATTTCAGATTCGGATCTGATTTGAGCCTTTTCATCAAAGTATTTTTTTAATATAAATTCTTTTAATGGAAGAATGGTGTTTTCTTCTGTTAAAGAATGTTGGTTTAAATTGTTTCCGTTGTCATAATTTAATTTCTCTTCTATTCCGTTATATTTAATAACTCCCTTAGCTGTATCAATCACAGCTCCTATTTTTTTCAATAGGTTATAGCCGATCAGTAGATCTGAGTCTAGCCCTTCTATTTCATAAAAATTATACCGTGTATCCAAAATAGTTATTATATGATAATATTTAATTATTGAATATCCATTCACTGTGGATACTCTTTTGTATATTGGAAGCTCATTCTTATTTTTGTAAACTCCAGTTCTAATATAACACGAGGTTGCCCCAGTGTCAATTAATATTTTTAATTTTCTATTTATTTTCGGGTCATTTCTAAATAAGTAGGGTAAGCCTACTCCTGACTTTTGTCTAAAAAATGGTTCTCCTCAATGTTGTTTAGTCTCATTGTCTTGTTAGCCGGTTGGTTAACAGTTCCAGTTGGTACCCTTTTATTTTGGGCTTGTCCTTGCTGAGTATTCTGGGTCTCAAACTTTTTTGTTTGATCCCACTTGTTTTGGCTATAATTATTATTTTGATATTTATTATAGTTTTGATTATAGCCGTTGTTAGCCCTATTCTGAACCTGGATAGACTCGTCTACCTCCATTGGTTCTGGCTTATTTTGTGGCTGCCTATAGGTGTTCCACTGATTTTGTTGGTTATTATTAAATCTACCCTGGTTCCAGGAATTATTTTTGTTCTGATTATAATAACCATAATTATTTTTGTTCTGGTTGTTGTCATGATTAAACCTTAAATTATTACTATTTCGATGGTTATTGTAATTGTTGTTTTGTTGTCTTTGCTTTTGGTTGAAATGTGTTTGTCCATTTCCACCAGAGTTTGGCTCACTATTTTTTCTCTGAGTGGTTGAGAAACTGTTTGCGAAATGCGCCCTCATGTTGTCGCTTTCCAATTCCTGAACTATGACCATTGCATTCGGTAGGTCAGGTGGATTCATTGAGAAAATTGTGTCTGAAATTTGGCCGTTTAGGCCGGTAATGAAAACTCTAAGAGCAGTCTTCCTATGTTTTTCATTCATTTCTGCTGTTATCGGTTTGTTTCTCCCGTAGGTCATAATTGTTTTATTAATAAGTAGAGTTAACTTTCTATTAACTGTACCATAATAATCCATAATTGATAATTTTCCCTGACTCAAAACACTTAGTTCCTGTTCAATAATATGAATAGGACGTTTGTCGCTAAAGACAAAGTCAAGTCTGGCCATTATGGCATCGAAATTTAATACCGTTCCGTTATGGGTTAAGGCATCGTTTGCCATTCCCGTTATTTTGTTTCTTAATATCGATAGGGCGGAATAAAATCTTTCACTCCCTCTGGCATATTGCCCCATGGCTATTTCAGCCGATTCTCTCCAGCTTACATATTTATCTTCTTCTCCTTTATATTCCCTAACAGATTTGATGATCTCATAAGATGTGTCGCACTTTATATTTGGATCTATAATCTCTATCTGATAATCTTCAACCGTTTTAACTTTATGAGAAAGCTGCGATCTTAAGTTAACGATCTCTTCCTTTAATGGATTCAATTCAAAATTTACAATTTGTTTAATTAAATCTCCTACATTTAACATGGTATTGTTTGTTATCGCCTGATGATGTTCTTGAGGCGAACTTATGTGGAGTCTTTTATTTGCTCCGTTCTGGCTTGTTGAAGGTTCTGACATTTTGAGAATATTTTCGAAATCAGAAATTAATTCTTCCACTTTGTATAATTATATTTTTTTACAAATTTCTTATTAAATAATAATAAAAATAAAAAAGAGATTATATCGCTCACGAATCGTCCTCCTTATTTTTCTTGTCGTTGTTTTTGGGGTTGTTGTTTTTCTTGGATGATCCTGCTTGGGGTCGTCCTTCCCTTTTTTGTATCTTGGGGTCTTCCTTCCTTCTTCGGGTTTTTAAATTGATGTCTTCCTTCTTTCTTCAGTGTTTATTTCTTGGCGAGGGATTGCCCTTCAGCCTTTTTGTCTTTAAATGTCTTTTCGAAGATTTGTTTGTAGATTTTTGTTTTTAGATATTTTTTTAATTAAATTGTTTTTCACAATGGTTATTTATTTCGATGAATTTTGTTGTCACTTTTTTTAAATTTTTTATTTTGTCCGAGCAGTGAATTTTAGTTACGAACACTATTTTGTAATGTGAGATTTTAAGGGGATTATTCCATTAATTATTTTCCACCTTATTATTTTTTGATCAACACAAACTTTTTATTTTTTTGCCGGTTGTATAGAGTTTAAGGGGATTATTGCATTTATTAATTTCCACCTTATTTTTTTCAACACAGGCTTTATATTTTCGTCGGTTGTATCGGGTTGCTGGCCGCGCAAAATTCCTTTTTCACTTTTAAACTTTTTTGGGGTTTATTTAAAAGCTTTGCTTTAGAATTTTTTAATCACACGGCCCCACGTTGGGCGCCAATTAAGTTTCTCACTAGTGAATTGATTAAAAAATTTATTTTTATTTTTAACAATCACTTATTCACTATTACAATTTTACAATAGGTCGAACTTATTTAATTCACTGCTCTTGTATTTATTCTCGAATATTTGTTCTGCTCGATTCGGATCTCAAAAACGGACTGCCTGCTCTCTAGTTCAATGATCAATAATCAAACCTCGGCTTAAGAGATTTTATCCCCAAAAATTGATAAAGAGAATGACTCAAGAGAGTCGGAAAATAGGATGATGCAATTTGCCAATTAAATTCGAAGTCCAATCTTGGCCGGAAATTGGTGTTTACATTAGCGGAGTTTAGGGACCGCTTTGGGGATCTTTTTGTTTACGTTAGCGGACTCGGGACTCGCTTTGGGGATCTTTTGTTTACGCTAGTGGACTCAGGGCTCGCTTGGGTCTCCGATTGTTTACAATATCGGTTTGGATGTTTACAGCATCCGTTTGATTCGGACTGCGTGAAATTGATCTGGGTGGGAATGATTTGGAGGCCTGCTTGGCAGAAATAGCTGACCACGGATTTATCTCGGGTCTGTCAGAGTTCTTTGGAAATTAGCTCTCGGCTCAAAGTTGTTTATAAATTGGATAAGAGCCCCTAAATAATGTGTCATATAACTTGCATGATAAAATGCGGAAAAGAAAATTTTATGACAAATCATTCAAATGTATAGTGGTTGGCTACGAACAGAATGGCTATAAGGTGTGGGACATAAATTCAAAGAGGTTTTTGGTAGCTAGAGACGTAGTTGTTGATGAAATGAATATGGAGAATACTAGAACTGTGGCAAATGACTCAGAGTTTCAGAATGAAAGTATGGAACTGGTAGAAAGTATTCAGAATGATAGTATGAACAATCTACAATTGTCGACTGAAATGAATTCAGGAGCAGATGAGTCGAATATCCCGAATGAGAGTACGGATGGAAAATCTGATCTTTTTAAGTCAGATAAACAGCCTAGTGAGACAACAACTTGTGAAAATGCCGATCCAATCATTGGTGAAGAATTGCCTAGTATGCAATTAAAAGTAGATGAAATTGAAGTCAGAAGAAGTGAAAGATTAAAAGACATGCCAAAAACGTCTTATCGGTTCTTAAACAATTGCTTAATGAATGCTCACGCCTTTTGTGATGATATCCCAAATAGCTACAATGATATTAAAAATAGAACAGACTGAATTAAGTGGAAAGAAGCCGTAAAAGATCAATTAGATTCGCATTTATATAATAAAACTTGGACTTTAGTTGATCAGCCTCTACATGAAAATATTGTTGATTGCAAGTGGGTGTTTTCTATAAAAACTAATGAGCATGGCAAGCAATTCAAATATAAGGCCAGATTGGTAGCTCGGGATTTACTCAAGAGTATCTTTTAGATAATGATGAGACTTTAGCTCCAGTTGCAAGAATATCTAGTTTTCGATTCATTTTATCCATGGCAAACCAATTTAATTTAAAAGTTCACCATATGGATGTTAAGACGGCATTCCTAAATGGTATTTTGAAAGAGGAAATCTTTATGAAGATTCCGGAGGACTTACCATATGAGGATGGTAAAGCCTGTAAATTGAACAAGTATATTTATGGGCTAAAACAAGCGGCACGATGTTGGTTCGAAACATTTGAAAATGTTTTAAAGAGTATCGGTTTTATTAATTCGGCAGTGGACAGATGTATCTATCTACTAGACCATGGGGATATCTTAAAAAATATCTATATGCTTTTATACGTAGATGATCTTGTAATTGCAACAAAGAGCATTGACACAATGAAAAATCTTAAAACATTCCTAATGAGTAAATTCAGGATGACAGATTTATGTGAAATCAGACACTTTATTGGAATAAAAGTAGAAAGAAAAGATGGTTATTTATATCTTAGTCAATCAGCATACATTAACAGTATTTAAAAAAAATTTAATATGGACGAATGTCATGCAGTCAGTACACCACTTCCAACCAAGCTAAATTATGAAGCTTTAAACTCATACGAAGAATGTAATGCGCCGTGCCGAAATCTGATTGGGTGTTTGATGTATCTAATGTTATGTACGCGTCCTGATCTAAGTACAGCAATAAGTATACTTAGTAGATATACAAACAAAAACAATTCAGAATTATGGCAAAGTTTAAAAAGAGTCTTGAGATATTTAAAGGGTACTGTGGATCTGAAATTAACTTTTATCAAAAATGAAAATTCTAGCGACACAATTATTGGGTATGTTGACTCTGACTGGGCAGGAAGTGAATCTGACAGAAAAAGTACAACAGGTTTTATATATAAAATGTTTGACTCTAATGTGATCTGCTGGAATAAGAGGAAGCAAAATTCAGTGGCTGCTTCTTCGACTGAAGGCTTTATTTGAAGCAGTAAGGGAAGCTTTATGGTTAAAATCGTTAGTCTCTAGTATAAAATTGGAATTAAATAAACCAATCAAAATATTAGAAGATAACCAAGGTTGCATAAGCATAGCTAATAATCCTACATGCCACAAACGATCCAAACACATTGATATAAAGTACCATTTCTCAAGAGAGCAAATTGAAAATAAATTAATTATCTTAGAGTATATTCCCACAGAACACCAGGTTGCTGATGTCCTCACGAAGCCGTTGCCCGCTGCAAGATTCTTGACACTAAGAAACGAGATGGGTCTTAAGAACTAAAACTCTATACTATAAGCCAAAAAAAAAAAAAGGAAACTATTGAAAAGATAAACTGATAAGTTAATTTAACTAAAATTATGAATTTTAGTGTATTTATTAGCTAGAAGCTAAGAATTTTGGATTTTTTTGTTATTAACGAATGATTTTATTAAGGTTTTACTGGGTTTCCCTTAATCCTAGAACTATTTTGATTTGATCTAAACAAAACTATTTCTAGATGAATATGGATCATTATTATTGTTCCCAGAAAACACAACTGTCCAAATAAGAATATTATTGTAATACAAATTTAATTTTAAATTGTTCAACATATCTTTTGAGGAGGTGTGTGGAAAAAATACCATCTTCGTATTTTTCTATACGCAAAAGATTGTTCAACACCGAAGGGCTGGTCACACTGAAAGTGGCTTGTCTTCTCTCTCTTTGACTTTGACTTTAGAACGGACAAGTTGTGGTATAAAAGAAGCGTCTATTAAACAGAAAAACTTTGAACTAAAAACTAAAATCGCGTACTAAATTAATTAAGGAAACGGAAGAAGGCCTTTATTTCCAACAAAAGCAAATGGAGTGAGTTCACGAAATCTTACAATTGAAGACTATAAACTGGGGCCTCACTATATGGTGATAGAACAATATTTAGATCAAAAGCACATCAAATAACTACAGTTAATGTAAATAAAACAAGGAAGAACGCTATAGTCGAGTACCTCGACTATCAGATACCCATTACTCAAAGGGAAATGGAGATATGCAAGCAGTAAAGCGAGATTAAAAGGCGCCACCTACCGGCGGTAGACAGATTTAAGCGTTATGGGCGTAAGAGTGGGCGTGGCAAATTTATTTTTGGATCAATCGGTAGGTATTGACGACACCAATACATTTCAGTTAAAATTTTTTATCTAGCATGCAAATTGTGGGCGTCACAGGTTTTCGCGGTTTGTGGGCGTCTAAGTGGGCGTGGCAAACTTTTTTTAGGTCTATCGATAGGTATTGATGAGAACATTTCAGTTAAAATTTTCTATCTAGCATCAAAACTGTAGGAGTTACAGTTTTGGGCGGTTTGTGGGCGTTAGAGTGGGCGTGGCAGTCTACTGAAACAAACTTTCGCTGCGTAAGAAGATCAGGAATCTGTACGCCAAATCTCAATAGCCTAGCTCTCATAGTTTCCGAGATCTCAGCGTTCATCCGGACAGACAGACGGACAGACGGACAGACGGACATGGCTAGATCGACTCGGCTAGTGATCCTGATCAAGAATATATATACTTTATGGGGTCGGAAACGCTTCCTTCTGCCTGTTACATACTTTCCGACGAATCTAGTATACCCTTTTACTCTACGAGTAACGGGTATAAAAATTCTTTGTGGCAAAGATAACAAAAGAAAACGTAATGTTAATGAAACACAATTTTTAGAGTTAAGTAATGAAGACCATGGTACGACATCAATAAGACATCAGAGATTAATTGAAAAAGATATTTTAGAAAATGTTGAATGGCTAGAATCAAATTCATTTTGCTTAGAGAGATGATACAAAATAATTATGTGAACGATGGAGAATCATTAGATAGCCTTAAATTTCAAAAGGAACATATTGAAAAAGAACTATTTTATAAATCAGTTGAATTGGAGATGTTTTATTATGATCGAGACTTTGAAAAATATAAATGAAAATGATTTTGAGCTTGTAAAAAGTATTTTAATTATATTTAATTTTAGTTTACAATATTGTACAAAAATATTAATACTAAACTTAATATAAGATAAAAAAAATATATAAATAAAAATTTATATACAAATAAAAATTAATTAATTAAATCATTCATTATACTACAAATTGTCTTCCTTGTTTATCCAGCTAGTCTTTGAAAACCCGAGCTACTTAACCAAAACTTTATTTCCTTTTCGCCTTACAACTTTTTCAACTAGGTATGTGTGGGGAAATCGTGTTTTTTTGAGTTGTTCTTTATAGAATCCGCCCTGAATCGGGCTACCATCTAAATCTTCAAGTAAGTATGTTTTTGGGGTATGTGTTCTTCACCTTTCTAATTTTAAAGATTTCTGTTGTATAGTTTGGTGTATACCCTTTCTCAAAGACATGTTTATATTTACTGATACGAACGTGGTCCCCCTTACGGAATTTACTTGCAACAAATATTTTCAGGTGATTATACGATGTTTGTAATATTTGTTTTTCATTGGAAGAATTGACTTTACTTGGATTCATTTTTATTGTTCTATGCTCTCTATTATTATATTTATTAATTAATTGCTTATACATATCTTTCCACTTATATTTTCCATTGAAACTAATCTCACGCCGCATTAATTCTTTAAGAGTTCTATTGAAACGTTCAACTATTGATGCTTTTAGAGTACTGAAGGTTGAATAATGATTTATCCTATAACTTTTCATTAATACCTTAAATTTAGAATTAAAGAATTCAGTGCCATCATCAGTTTGCAGGTTTCTTGGTGTTCCATGACCCGATTTAAATATTCTCTCCATGGCTTGGGAAACATCTTTTGCATTTTTTGATTTTAATGCCTCACCCCAAGCATATTTCGAAAATGTGTCTATAACAGTCAACAAGTATCGGTACCCATCATTAGATTTTGAAAAGGCTCCCATTTCAACCAAATCTGCTTGCCACAGATCGTTTATACCCCTTGTAATCACTCGTCTTCGTTGAAAGTTTTTTCGAGATGGTCCGTGCAACTCATTTACGATTTCTCGCCTAATCATATTCTTCTAATAGGCTGAAAAGCGACACCTTCTAACTCAATTGTGGTTTTTTTCGGTAATGATATCGGTTTTGTTACATATTTAAATATATAGTCCTCAATGGTTTTAATCTTTTCTAGAATTTTGGCAAAAATTTGGTCAGCGCTGTCTGCCCTCTTATTATTCAATTCAATTTTATTTTCTAAGCCTGAAATTTTTGTGAGTCAACGATTAACATTTTGAGTTATCATTTTTCTTAAATCTTCTCCCAACTTTCCGGGGATCTCATCAGTATATTGCTTCGTTGCTAGATCATTGTTGTCTAGAGGCTTAGATGCGTTTTTGATACGTTTATTTTGAGCATTTAAGTTACCGTCCTCATCAAATTTTCTTATCGTTCCTTATCAACAGAAAAATGTCCAAACTTGTCGACAGACCATCATGTCTGTATATATATAAATGTAAAACATATTTGTCCTTCCTATTTATACCCATTAATAATCTTCACGAAATTCCTCTAATATTGAAAAAATTTCGTTATTGTGGCTGGTGTTACCCGCTCCTTTTGATGCTACTAAAATTTCCAATCCTTCGACTAATTAATTTACATCATTCCAATATACATAGTTTGGATTTGATTTCTGAAGAGTCATGTAACCAAAACCTGTTTTTGAGCGAAGTGGAGTAGACGTTGAAGGACTGAAATCTTTGTCTATCAACTTCTTAATAATATGGCTATATTTGTATGCTCGTGTACCCTTGATTCTGTTATTAGGTTTAAATACTCTATTTATATTCGTTTCTAAAATAATTTTTTTATACATTTTCAAGTCTTGATCATCATAATTTTCAGGTTTACTAAGAAAAATCAGGGAGTACAGACCACAACTCATTCCACTAGAAATTGTTATTTTATTATCTTTAATTTTCAATTCTATATCTTCCAAAGTTAATGAATTGTTTGCGCTTTTTTAGATTATAGCCCTTACCAACACATTTCCTCTGGTCAAATTACTGATATTAAAATCATAATTATAACTAGTGTTATTATCTTCTAGCTCTGCATCCATACTCATATCGGCCTCTCCTGTATACATTGGTAAAGGTGTTGTCCCTTCTTCTTCACTCTTTTCCGTCTCCTTTTTCTCATTTTCTATATCTTCCTCTATATTCGTTTGTGAAAAGAATTGATTATAGGAATCACTATCATCGAAAGTCCTTGGTGGAGTTATGTTTCGGCTAGACTGCAGATCTTTCTCATTAGTTGTAATGTAGAAATCGTCAAGCTCTCTCTCATCATCATCGTATTTTTTAATTTCCTTTATTTCACGCTTTACTTTTATACTATCTTTAACATTAGAAATCTTTTGTTTTTTATTTTCCTTAACAAGTTCATGTAAGGGTTCAGTAATAGGTTTAAAAGTTTCCTCCAATTGTAAATTTGTATGATTTTTGACTTGTTTGAGATCATTGAATTTTCGCTTCAAAGCAAACCTAGCTTTGGTTAACTGTGACAAAATATTCATTGTAGTATATTTTACAAACTTTATAAATGAAAGATTTAAAATTTCCGAAATTCATGTAGTCACTCCTCAGTTACTAAACGAATACGGTTTAGGGAACGCCAAAATCTGTAATATTTATATATCATTTTCGAATAAAAAAAAGATTCGATACATTTTCTTCATTATATTTAAAAAGGTGTATTTATTGATATAGTCTTAAAATCTCAATCTTTTTAAAGATTACTGACTTATTTCTAAATACCAACTTTCATTACTTGTATAAATATTAAATTTTCCATCAACCATTTCATTGGTGATATCATCTTGAAGAGAGGTGAACCTTTCCGGCATGTACAGAATGTGCTCCTCCAACTCGAGAGCAATAGATTCTCCAACCTTTGTTGTTTTGCGCTCCGCCTTGAGGATCGGGAATCTTACATTTTCAGGCATCCTTGTCTTCGATAGCAGTGTCTTTTTATTAAATTTATTGAACTCTTTAACTACAATGTTCATCTGGTTTTCCTGATTCATGATGGTTGTTCAGGTTTTTGGACTTGGTACAGTTGTTCCACGTTGTATTTAGCTATGTTTTGATGTTTACTACGTGTTTAGCAGTTGTTCAGTACTTGTTTCGTAGTTTCTTACTACTTGTTTTAGCTGGTTAATAGCTGTTATTAGATGGTTATTATCTGTTTAGTAGCTGTTAACTAGTTGTTTACTAGTTGTTATAAGCTGGTCACCAGCTGTTTTGAGCTGTTGTAGTTTTTTGTTAAGAATGATAAAAAATTCTTGTCTAGATAACATTTTATGTGAAGTAAAAACTTAGACTGTGAATTTGAACGCGTGCAGGTCCACTTTTTATACTATACAGAGTTCACACATACACGTACCCATACATTGATTTTCAACCCCCCAAATGTACATTAACCATTTAAATATACCGGTTTTGACTTCACATCTTCTACCAAAGAAAGTAGAAAAGCGAGGCACAGGTGTCCACAGTTGTATGTATCAAAGTCTTGAACTCTATCGTAGTTGTATTGTATTCTATGTCTCAAGTATTTCACAACTTCTCTAGGTGGCTGAAGATTTCCAAAACTATCGAAATAATGTATATTATTTTTATTTTTATTATATGCAACCCAATGTGTACCACTTGATCGTGAATTATCTAGGTTTACTATACCACACTCCCTACTTTTTGGTGCATCTGGGAGTAGATCTCTCATAAACACCCCTCTAAAATGTGGGATATATTTCTTAGCAAAATGTATAATGTCACCAAGACTGCTATCTGTCAATTAATATGGAGTCTACCCTATGTCGTTCACTCAATGCCTTGTTTTGAGAATATGCAATATAGTGCTCTTTGCAAGCTTCATCCAAAGGGTTTATTCCTTGATCACCACGTTCCAACCGTTTCTGTAACTATGGGCTTCAAACGTATTAATGTATTAAATAGCTTATCGACAAGACCACCACCGTGTTTACAATTAAAAATACGACTGATGCGATTATAAAAACGTTTCCCCATTTTATTGATGTTTAATCATCAAAGATTTCTCATTGAATGAGGTACATTACGTTAAAAATGTTGGGGCGGTGCGGCTTGATCGATTAAATAGTTGAAGCCCCAAGATCGAGTGGTACCCAAAAAACACGGGAGTACTTTTAAGGTTTTTACGCGACGTGCGTATTCGTACACTTTGAAACATGAACTGCTTAAGCCTAACTTAACTTAAGCGCTCCAGAGCAGAGCGGAGACTTAGGGGAGAGATGGAGAGGGAGAGCGGACGGCAGTGCGAGCGCGCGAGATGTAGACATCTGGATAAAACTGCCGCTCGACACGCCTCCTGAAATTAAACGCCCTTTTGGCGTGAACATTCTCCCCCCCCTTGCGAGGACACCCGTAGCAAGAACCTTAGGATAGTAGGCTCAGGAATATGTTGGAAGTATAGATCGGTCGTCCGTATGTAGGAGAGTGTGGTGGGCCTTTCCACACTTGTGGCAGTGATGACCACTGCGGCGGGAGTCCTTGGAATGATTGTGAGCCAAGCAATTGGAGCAGTACTTCTGGATATGTACTTCCTGAAGCCGATTCTGGGGTCTTAGCCGTAGAAAGTGGTGGCACTTCCGTAGAGGATGGATCTTTTGGCAGACTCGGCATTGGTAGGATTTAATACCTCGAGTACGTCTGCCATCCAAGGCGGGGTATGGAACCCAATATTCGGATGGAGTATTCTTAGGAGGAACTTTTTGTACGGAAACTTGCGTTGAATAGGACGAAATGATGTGTGGAACTGAGGCGGATACTGGCCTTGGAGGGTCGGATGGAATCGTCGGAGTAGTAGGACCGCTGTTTCGATGCAGCAATGTGTGATGCCGATCTTGGCAAGTGAGACAGTTGTGAGCGCTTGTGCAATCCCGGAATTGATGGCTACTTGCAAAGCAATTGGAGCACAACTGCTTCCTTTGGATATAGGCTAAGCGATCTTCTACCGTCATCTGTAGGAAGCGTGGACATATACGCACGGGGTGGTTCTTCTTCGAACACAGATCGCAGCCTTTGGTTATCGGAACTAACCTTGTGTTGAAGGAATTTATTTTTGGAAATTCTGCCTCTCGATTTGTGTCTTTGGACTGGACGTGGTGGAAATTGGAAGATCGGAAGCTATCGACGGCCTCAAGAGTTAGATGGCGCTCCGTCAAATATGCATCAAGCTCAAGCCACGTAGGAATTTCGGCTTTATTTTGGATGGATTGCTCCCATAATGAGAGAGTGAGCTTTGGTAGTTTTGTCGAGCACATATAAACCAGGATAGGGTCCCAATTCTCAATAATAACACCGGAAAATTTTAAGGAAGTTAAGCAACCTTGAAAAGTGCGTTGAAGTTCCTTTAAGGCTGCTCCCGACTCCTGTGCTATGGATTGCACATTGAAAAGTGTTTTCAGGTGACTGTTTACCTGCAATCTCTTATTTTCGAAACGCTCAGTTAGGTTATTCCAGGCTGAGCGAAAGCCATCATTGGTGAGTGGGGATCTTGAAACTATGGAATGAGCTTCGCCACTTGTTTTTGAATTTAAGTGGAATAATTTTTCAACGGGCGTTAGACTCGGATTGTCTATGTATATTGCCGTGAAAAGGTCCCGGAAAGTCGGCCAGCGAAGATAATCGCCAGAGAAAACCTCTGTGTCGATAGGAGGGAGCCGACAGCCATAAGACGTGAAATTTTGGGACGGAGTTACTGGAGCTTGAGGTATTTGGGAGGAGCTCTTTTGGATTTGTTCCAGCAGCTGCGCGGCAAATATTTCGTAAGTGGAGTACGTTTGGTAATACTTGGACTTTAGTATGGATTTTGTGTCTGCGGCGCTCTCGCCTGCAGCTATAATGCAGTCGGAGCATATGTCGTATGCTGCCTTTACCGTTTGCCACAAGGAATTGAGGTGATCGCGACGGATTTTACAGGCGGATAACGTTGGTGTAGGAGCACCTGGAGCGTTCACAGTGGCCTCAAAGTGGATCAGACAGTCAGCTGTGGCCATAAATCGCGTTAAAGCGGATTTTACTGATGTTGTCATGACGTTAAATAATTTAGAATTTTAATTCTGATGTAAGGAAACAAATTGGAATCAAATTGGAATTTAGGAACCAATTAAGATTGTAAATATATACGGTCACACTGTCGGATAGGCAATAAATATTTATTATATCGGATGGTCGGACTTATGTAAGGAATTACGGACTTTAATATTGTTTGTTTGAAAGGAACACTTTTTGTGAGCTCTTGACCCACTGTGCACTGGCGATATACGGTATACGTATGTATGTACACTGTACGTATGTATATATGTGGGGTGCGAATAGCAGAATAACGTTGCGGGAATGGGAAAGACTTCGCTTATGTTTGTATGTCGGTGCGTTTGTTTGTCACCTGCACAACTAAATTGCAAACGATTTGCTGGAGTAAATTTGTGGATATTGTCACTTTGATTTGAATTTTAGAAATAGTTTAGCCGTATTTGTAGGTCGAGAAAAGTAGTTGGAGTGGACTGTATTAGATTGTTTTTGTAAATATACACATGCAGCTGGAACACAGTACAAAACAAGGAAGAACGCTATAGTCGAGTACCTCGACTATCAGATACCCGTTACTCAAAGGGAAATGGAGATATGCAAGCAGCAAAGCGAAATTAAAATGCGCCACCTACCGGCGGTAGACAGATTTAAGCGTTATGGGCGTTAGAGTGGGCGTGGCAGAATTATTTTTGGATCAATCGATAGGTATTGACGACACCAATACATTTCAGTTAAAATTATTTATCTAGCATGCAAATTGTGGGCGTCACAGGTTTTCGCGGTTTGTGGGCGTTTAAGTGGGCGTGGCAAACTTTTTTTAAGTCAATCGATAGGTTTTGATGAGAAAAATACATTTCAGTTAAAATTTTCTATCTAGCATAAAAACTGTAGGAGTTACAGTTTTGGGCGGTTTGTGGGCGTTAGAGTGGGCGTGGCAGTCTACTGAAACAAACTTGCGCTGCGTAAGAAGCTCAGGAATCTGTACGCCAAATCTCAATAGCCTAGCTCTCATAGTTTCCGAGATCTCAGCGTTCATCCGGACGGACAGACAGACGGACAGACGGACAGACGGTCAGACGGACAGACGGACAGACGGACAGACGGACATGGCTAGATCGACTCGGCTAGTGATCCTGATCAAGAATATATATACTTTATGGGGTCGGAAACGCTTCCTTCTGCCTGTTACATAGTTTCCGACGAATCTAGTATACCCTTTTACTCTACGAGTAACGGGTATAATAAAGAGTGCAAATCTTAGGGAAAAATTTTATGAACGGGAATTTTTTACTGCGGCTGAGTTATATTTTACACACGATTGGAATTGAAAATATATTTGACAAATATTTTCGTTGAATAGTAGCACTGAAATATTTACTGGAATTGTTTCAAGTGTGCAACTGTGGGCAAAGGAAACTGGAATATTGTCGGGCACAAGTAACGGAATTGAAATACATATATTAAATGCCGTTGCGTCGGATTAATCTCTTTTGGATTTAGACAATCATACAGAAAGTTAGTCGAAATAGGGTTCGAAAAACTGGCTGTATGACCGGCAATTATAGTAAGCGGAACCTATCTGGAGTGTTTCAAGCCTGCTGGGACAAAATCAAAGGAAACTCCAGGAGAGGAAAGTCCAAAGATTTTGATATCCGGCTCGAAGGACCAAAATGTTGGGGCGGTGCGGCTTGATCGATTAAATAGTTGAAGCCCCAAGATCGAGTGGTACCCAAAAAACACGGGAGTACTTTTGGGGTTTTTACGCGACGTGCGTATTCGTACACTTTGAAACATGAACTGCTTAAGCCTAACTTAACTTAAGCGCTCCAGAGCAGAGCGGAGACTTAGGGGAGAGATGGAGAGGGAGAGCGGACGGCAGTGCGAGCGCGCGAGATATAGAAATCTGGATAAAACTGCCGCTCGACACTGTCTCCTGAAATTAAACGCGCTTTTGGCGTGAACAAGATGCGTTTAATAAGTCAAAAACAAAAAATTTTAGTTAGAAAAATTAACGATGAAAACAAGAAAAATCTACCGCCACGACATAGTGCTCTCTTACCGAACACAATAAGGGCTCTAATTGTTGGGCCTTCGAACTGTGGTAAAACTAATATTATGTTAAGTGTAATAGAGAGTCCTAATGGATTAAAATTCGAAAATGTTTATATGTTTTCAAAAAGTTTATATCAACCTAAACATGAGTACTTGGAGAAATTAATCAAACCGATTAAAGGAATGGGATTTCATACATTCTCCCATAATGTGGGTGTACTAGACCCCAGTGAAGCTAAAAACAATTCCATTATGATATGCGATGAAACATTTGTGAAAATTTGTCAAAAATGTTGGGAGGACAAGCACGGATTCCTATTAATTAGCAAGGATAACGAAATGGACAACGGAAGATACAGAAAAGGAATTGATCAATTTATTATGATTTAAGGAGTAATTTCAATATAAAGCTTGGTTAGATACTTACAATCCCACAGTTTATCAAAAGACTGCAATATGTCGATATGAGTGCGCTCTTATCGATTTTAATATGTATAATTCGACTCCAAATATTAATGAAAAAATAACCTCTTCCACATCGGTGACAAGGTTATTACAACTCCAACTAGATCATATGAATTGAATGATATCACCGATTTATTTACAATAAACTAAAAGACTATACCCTTGAAAATACATTTTAAATTCAAAGTAATAATAATACACTTCAAGTTGAAATAACTACCATGCGAGAGTCAGTTTACTTTAATAAGGAAAGATCAATTGGACAGCTGTTTGGTTTCCATCAAAAAGTACTAGAACCACAGCTAGAATCAAATTCATTTTGCTTAGAGAGATGATACAAAATAATTATGTGAACGATGGAGAATCATTAGATAGCCTTAAATTTCAAAAGGAACATATTGAAAAAGAACTATTTTATAAATCAGTTGAATTGGAGATGTTTTATTATGATCGAGACTTTGAAAAATATAAATGAAAATGATTTTGAGTTTGTAAAAAGTATTTTAATTATATTTAATTTTAGTTTAAAATATTGTACAAAAATATTAATACTAAACTTAATATAAGATAAAAAAAATATATAAATAAAAATTTATATACAAATAAAAATTAATTAATTAAATCATTCATTATACTACAAATTGTCTTCCTTGTTTATCCAGCTAGTCTTTGAAAACCCGAGCTACTTAACCAAAACTTTATTTCCTTTTCGCCTTACAACTTTTTCAACTAGGTATGTGTAGGGAAATCGTGTTTTTTTGAGTTGTTCTTTATAGAATCCGCCCTGAATCGGGCTACCATCTAAATCTTCAAGTAAGTATGTTTTTGGGGTATGTGTTCTTCACCTTTCTAATTTTAAAGATTTCTGTTGTATAGTTTGGTGTATACCCTTTCTCAAAGACATGTTTATATTTACTGATACGAACGTGGTCCCCCTTACGGAATTTACTTGCAACAAATATTTTCAGGTGATTATACGATGTTTGTAATATTTGTTTTTCATTGGAAGAATTGACTTTACTTGGACTCATTTTTATTGTTCTATGCTCTCTATTATTATATTTATTAATTAAGCAATTAATTCCACTTATATTTTCCATTGAAACTAAACTCACGCCGCATTAATTCTTTAAGAGTTCTATTGAAACGTTCAACTATTGATGCTTTTAGAGTACTGAAGGTTGAATAATGATTTATCCTATAACTATTCATTAATACCTTAAATTTAGAATTAAAGAATTCAGTGCCATTATCAGTTTGCAGGTTTCTTGGTGTTCCATGACCCGATTTAAATATTCTCTCCATGGCTTGGGAAACATCTTTTGCATTTTTTGATTTTAATGCCTCACCCCAAGCATATTTCGAAAATGTGTCTATAACAGTCAACAAGTATCGGTACCCATCATTAGATTTTGAAAAGGCTCCCATTTCAACCAAATCTGCTTGCCACAGATCGTTTATACCCCTTGTAATCACTCGACTTCGTTGAAAGTTTTTTCGAGATGGTCCGTGCAACTTATTTACGATTTCTCGCCTAATCATATTCTTCTAATAGGCTGAAAAGCGACACCTTCTAACTCAATTGTGGTTTTTTTCGGTAATGATATCGGTTTTGTTACATATTTAAATATATAGTCCTCAATGGTTTTAATCTTTTCTAGAATTTTGGCAAAAATTTGGTCAGCGCTGTCTGCCCTCTTATTATTCAATTCAATTTTATTTTCTAAGCCTAAAATTTTTGTGAGTCAACGATTAACATTTTGAGTTATCATTTTTCTTAAATCTTCTCCCAACTTTCCGGGGATCTCATCAGTATATTGCTTCGTTGCTAGATCATTGTTGTCTAGAGGCTTAGATGCGTTTTTGATACGTTTATTTTGAGCATTTAAGTTACCGTCCTCATCAAATTTTCTTATCGTTCCTTATCAACAGAAAAATGTCCAAACTTGTCGACAGACCATCATGTCTGTATATATATAAATGTAAAACATATTTGTCCTTCCTATTTATACCCATTAATAATCTTCACGAAATTCCTCTAATATTGAAAAAATTTCGTTATTGTGGCTGGTGTTACCCGCTCCTTTTGATGCTACTAAAATTTCCAATCCTTCGACTAATTAATTTACATCATTCCAATATACATAGTTTGGATTTGATTTCTGAAGAGTCATGTAACCAAAACCTGTTTTTGAGCGATGTGGAGTAGACGTTGAAGGACTGAAATCTTTGTCTATCAACTTCTTAATAATATGGCTATATTTGTATGCTCGTGTACCCTTGATTCTGTTATTAGGTTTAAATACTCTATTTATATTCGTTTCTAAAATAATTTTTTTATACATTTTCAAGTCTTGATCATCATAATTTTCAGGTTTACTAAGAAAAATTAGGGAGTACAGACCACAACTCATTCCACTAGAAATTGTTATTTTATTATCTTTAATTTTCAATTCTATATCTTCCAAAGTTAATGAATTGTTTGCGCTTTTTTAGATTATAGCCCTTATCCAACACATTTCCTCTGGTCAAATTACTGATATTAAAATCATAATTATAACTAGTGTTATTATCTTCTAGCTCTGCATCCATACTCATATCGGCCTCTCCTGTATACATTGGTAAAGGTGTTGTCCCTTCTTCTTCACTCTTTTCCGTCTCCTTTTTCTCATCTTCTATATCTTCCTCTATATTCGTTTGTGAAAAGAATTGATTATAGGAATCACTATCATCGAAAGTCCTTGGTGGAGTTATGTTTCGGCTAGACTGCAGATCTTTCTCATTAGTTGTAATGTAGAAATCGTCAAGCTCTCTCTCATCATCATCGTATTTTTTAATTTCCTTTATTTCACGCTTTACTTTTATACTATCTTTAACATTAGAAATCTTTCGTTTTTTATTTTCCTTAACAAGTTCATGTAAGGGTTCAGTAATAGGTTTAAAAGTTTCCTCCAATTGTAAATTTGTATGATTTTTGACTTGTTTGAGATCATTGAATTTTCGCTTCAAAGCAAACCTAGCTTTGGTTAACTGTGACAAAATATTCATTGTAGTATATTTTACAAACTTTATAAATGAAAGATTTAAAATTTCCGAAATTCATGTAGTCACTCCTCAGTTACTAAGCAAATACGGTTTAGGGAACGCCAAAATCTGTAATATTTATATATCATTTTCGAATAAAAAAAAGATTCGATACATTTTCTTCATTATATTTAAAAAGGAGTATTTATTGATATAGTCTTAAAATCTCAATCTTTTTAAAGATTACTGACTTATTTCTAAATACAAACTTTCATTACTTGTATAAATATTAAATTTTCCATCAACCATTTCATTGATGATATCATCTTGAAGAGAGGTGAACCTTTCCGGCATGTACAGAATGTGCTCCTCCAACTCGAGAGCAATAGATTCTCCAACCTTTGTTGTTTTGCGCTCCGCCTTGAGGATCGGGAATCTTACATTTTCAGGCATCCTTGTCTTCGATAGCAGTGTCTTTTTATTAAATTTATTGAACTCTTTAACTACAATGTTCATCTGGTTTTCCTGATTCATGATGGTTGTTCAGGTTTTTGGACTTGGTACAGTTGTTCCACGTTGTATTTAGCTATGTTTTGATGTTTACTACGTGTTTAGCAGTTGTTCAGTACTTGTTTCGTAGTTGCTTACTACTTGTTTTAGCTGGTTAATAGCTGTTATTAGATGGTTATTATCTGTTTAGTAGCTGTTAACTAGTTGTTTACTAGTTGTTATAAGCTGGTCACCAGCTGTTTTGAGCTGTTGTAGTTTTTTGTTAAGAATGATAAAAAATTCTTGTCTAGATAACATTTTATGTGAAGTAAAAACTTAGACTGTGAATTTGAACGCGTGCAGGTCCACTTTTTATACTATACAGAGTTCACACATACACGTACCCATACATTGATTTTCAACCCCCCAAATGTACATTAACCATTTAAATATACCGGTTTTGACTTCACATCTTCTACCAAAGAAAGTAGAAAAGCGAGGCACAGGTGTCCACAGTTGTATGTATCAAAGTCTTGAACTCTATCGTAGTTGTATTGTATTCTATGTCCCAAGTATTTCACAACTTCTCTAGGTGGCTGAAGATTTCCAAAACTATCGAAATAATGTATATTATTTTTATTTTTATTATATGCCACCCAATGTGTACCACTTGATCGTGAATTATCTAGGTTTACTATACCACACTCCCTACTTTTTGGTGCATCTGGGAGTAGATCTCTCATAAACACCCCTCTAAAATGTGGGATATATTTCTTAGCAAAATTTATAATGTCACCAAGACTGCTATCTGTCAATTAATATGGAGTCTACCCTATGTCGTTCACTCAATGCCTTGTTTTGAGAATATGCAATATAGTGCTCTTTGCAAGCTTCATCCAAAGGGTTTATTTCTTGATCACCACGTTCCAACCGTTTCTGTAACTATGGGCTTCAAACGTATTAATGTATTAAATAGCTTATCGACAAGACCACCACCGTGTTTACAATTAAAAATACGACTGATGCGATTATAAAAACGTTTCCCCATTTTATTGATGTTTAATCATCAAAGATTTCTCATTGAATGAGGTACATTACGTTAAAAGATGCGTTTAATAAGTCAAAAACAAAAAATTTTAGTTAGAAATATTAACGATGAAAACAAGAAAAATCTACCGCCACGACATAGTGCTCTCTTACCGAACACAACAAGGGCTCTAATTGTTGGGCCTTCGAACTGTAATAAAACTAATATTATGTTAAGTGTAAAAGAGAGTCCTAATGGATTAAAATTCGAAAATGTTTATATATTTTCAAAAAGTTTATATCAACCTAAACATGAGTACTTGGAGAAATTAATCAAACCGATTAAAGGAATGGGATTTCATACATTCTCCCATAATGTGGGTGTACTAGACCCCAGTGAAGCTAAAAACAATTCCATTATGATATTCGATGAAACATTTGTGAAAATTTGTCAAAAATGTTGGGAGGACAAGCACGGATTCCTATTAATTAGCAAGGATAACGAAATGGACAACGGAAGATACAGAAAAGGATTTGATCAATTTATTATGATTTAAGGAGTAATTTCAATATAAAGCTTGGTTAGATACTTACAATCCCACAGTTTATCAAAAGACTGCAATATGTCGATATGAGTGCGCTCTTATCGATTTTAATATGTATAATTCGACTCCAAATATTAATGAAACAAGGAAGAACGCTATAGTCGAGTACCTCGACTATCAGATACCCGTTACTCAGCTAAATAGAGATATTCAAGTAGCAAAGCGAGATTAAAATGCGCCACCTACCGGCGGTATACAGATTTATTTTGGACCAATCGGTAGGTATTGACGAGACCAATACATAAAAATTGTGGGCGTCAGGTTTTCGCGGTTTATGGGCGTGGCATATTCGCGTAACAAACTTGCGCTGCGTATAAGGCTACGGAATCTAAATCTGAAATCCAAATTCTCTATCTTTGATAGTTTCCGAGATATCCACATTTATATTTACGATGTTTTGAAGTTTGTGGGCTGTTTATGGGCGTTAGGGTGGGCGTGGGAAACTTTTTTTTGGGTCAATCGATAGGTATTGATGAGAACATTACATTTTAGTTAAAATTTTTATTCTAGCATCAAAACAGTAGGAGCCACAGTTTTGGGCGGTTTGTGGGCGTTAGAGTGGGCGTGGCACTCTACTGAAACAAACTTGCGCTGCGTAAGAAGCTCAGGAATCTGCACGCCAAATCTCAATAGCCTAGCTCCCATAGTTTCCGAGATCTCAGCGTTCATCCGGACAGACAGACAGACAGACGGACAGACGGACATGGCTAGATCGACTCGGCTAGTGATCCTGATCAAGAATATATATAATTTATGGGGTCGAAAACGCTTCCTTCTCCCTGTTACATACTTTCCGACGAATCTAGTATACCCTTTTACTCTACGAGTAACGGGTATAAAAATAACCTCTTCCACATCGGTGACAAGGTTATTACAATTCCAACTAGATCATATGAATTAAATGATATCACCGATTTATTTACAATAAACTAAAAGACTATACCCTTGAAAATACATTTTAAATTCAAAGTAATAATAATACACTTCAAGTTGAAATAACTACCATGCGAGAGTCAGTTTACTTTAATAAGGAAAGATCAATTGGACAGCTGTTTGGTTTCCATCAAAAAGTACTAGAACCACAGCTAGAATCAAATTCATTTTGCTTAGAGAGATGATACAAAATAATTATGTGAACGATGGAGAATCATTAGATAGCCTTAAATTTCAAAAGGAACATATTGAAAAAGAACTATTTTATAAATCAGTTGAATTGGAGATGTTTTATTATGATCGAGACTTTGAAAAATATAAATGAAAATGATTTTGAGTTTGTAAAAAGTATTTTAATTATATTTAATTTTAGTTTAAAATATTGTACAAAAATATTAATACTAAACTTAATACAAGATAAAAAAAATATATAAATAAAAATTTATATACAAATAAAAATTAATTAATTAAATCATTCATTATACTACAAATTGTCTTCCTTGTTTATCCAGCTAGTCTTTGAAAACCCGAGCTACTTAACCAAAACTTTATTTCCTTTTCGCCTTACAACTTTTTCAACTAGGTATGTGTAGGGAAATCGTGTTTTTTTGAGTTGTTCTTTATAGAATCCGCCCTGAATCGGGCTACCATCTAAATCTTCAAGTAAGTATGTTTTTGGGGTATGTGTTCTTCACCTTTCTAATTTTAAAGATTTCTGTTGTATAGTTTGGTGTATACCCTTTCTCAAAGACATGTTTATATTTACTGATACGAACGTGGTCCCCCTTACGGAATTTACTTGCAACAAATATTTTCAGGTGATTATACGATGTTTGTAATATTTGTTTTTCATTGGAAGAATTGACTTTACTTGGACTCATTTTTATTGTTCTATGCTCTCTATTATTATATTTATTAATTAAGCAATTAATTCCACTTATATTTTCCATTGAAACTAAACTCACGCCGCATTAATTCTTTAAGAGTTCTATTGAAACGTTCAACTATTGATGCTTTTAGAGTACTGAAGGTTGAATAATGATTTATCCTATAACTATTCATTAATACCTTAAATTTAGAATTAAAGAATTCAGTGCCATTATCAGTTTGCAGGTTTCTTGGTGTTCCATGACCCGATTTAAATATTCTCTCCATGGCTTGGGAAACATCTTTTGCATTTTTTGATTTTAATGCCTCACCCCAAGCATATTTCGAAAATGTGTCTATAACAGTCAACAAGTATCGGTACCCATCATTAGATTTTGAAAAGGCTCCCATTTCAACCAAATCTGCTTGCCACAGATCGTTTATACCCCTTGTAATCACTCGACTTCGTTGAAAGTTTTTTCGAGATGGTCCGTGCAACTTATTTACGATTTCTCGCCTAATCATATTCTTCTAATAGGCTGAAAAGCGACACCTTCTAACTCAATTGTGGTTTTTTTCGGTAATGATATCGGTTTTGTTACATATTTAAATATATAGTCCTCAATGGTTTTAATCTTTTCTAGAATTTTGGCAAAAATTTGGTCAGCGCTGTCTGCCCTCTTATTATTCAATTCAATTTTATTTTCTAAGCCTAAAATTTTTGTGAGTCAACGATTAACATTTTGAGTTATCATTTTTCTTAAATCTTCTCCCAACTTTCCGGGGATCTCATCAGTATATTGCTTCGTTGCTAGATCATTGTTGTCTAGAGGCTTAGATGCGTTTTTGATACGTTTATTTTGAGCATTTAAGTTACCGTCCTCATCAAATTTTCTTATCGTTCCTTATCAACAGAAAAATGTCCAAACTTGTCGACAGACCATCATGTCTGTATATATATAAATGTAAAACATATTTGTCCTTCCTATTTATACCCATTAATAATCTTCACGAAATTCCTCTAATATTGAAAAAATTTCGTTATTGTGGCTGGTGTTACCCGCTCCTTTTGATGCTACTAAAATTTCCAATCCTTCGACTAATTAATTTACATCATTCCAATATACATAGTTTGGATTTGATTTCTGAAGAGTCATGTAACCAAAACCTGTTTTTGAGCGAAGTGGAGTAGACGTTGAAGGACTGAAATCTTTGTCTATCAACTTCTTAATAATATGGCTATATTTGTATGCTCGTGTACCCTTGATTCTGTTATTAGGTTTAAATACTCTATTTATATTCGTTTCTAAAATAATTTTTTTATACATTTTCAAGTCTTGATCATCATAATTTTCAGGTTTACTAAGAAAAATCAGGGAGTACAGACCACAACTCATTCCACTAGAAATTGTTATTTTATTATCTTTAATTTTCAATTCTATATCTTCCAAAGTTAATGAATTGTTTGCGCTTTTTTAGATTATAGCCCTTACCAACACATTTCCTCTGGTCAAATTACTGATATTAAAATCATAATTATAACTAGTGTTATTATCTTCTAGCTCTGCATCCATACTCATATCGGCCTCTCCTGTATACATTGGTAAAGGTGTTGTCCCTTCTTCTTCACTCTTTTCCGTCTCCTTTTTCTCATTTTCTATATCTTCCTCTATATTCGTTTGTGAAAAGAATTGATTATAGGAATCACTATCATCGAAAGTCCTTGGTGGAGTTATGTTTCGGCTAGACTGCAGATCTTTCTCATTAGTTGTAATGTAGAAATCGTCAAGCTCTCTCTCATCATCATCGTATTTTTTAATTTCCTTTATTTCACGCTTTACTTTTATACTATCTTTAACATTAGAAATCTTTTGTTTTTTATTTTCCTTAACAAGTTCATGTAAGGGTTCAGTAATAGGTTTAAAAGTTTCCTCCAATTGTAAATTTGTATGATTTTTGACTTGTTTGAGATCATTGAATTTTCGCTTCAAAGCAAACCTAGCTTTGGTTAACTGTGACAAAATATTCATTGTAGTATATTTTACAAACTTTATAAATGAAAGATTTAAAATTTCCGAAATTCATGTAGTCACTCCTCAGTTACTAAACGAATACGGTTTAGGGAACGCCAAAATCTGTAATATTTATATATCATTTTCGAATAAAAAAAAGATTCGATACATTTTCTTCATTATATTTAAAAAGGTGTATTTATTGATATAGTCTTAAAATCTCAATCTTTTTAAAGATTACTGACTTATTTCTAAATACCAACTTTCATTACTTGTATAAATATTAAATTTTCCATCAACCATTTCATTGGTGATATCATCTTGAAGAGAGGTGAACCTTTCCGGCATGTACAGAATGTGCTCCTCCAACTCGAGAGCAATAGATTCTCCAACCTTTGTTGTTTTGCGCTCCGCCTTGAGGATCGGGAATCTTACATTTTCAGGCATCCTTGTCTTCGATAGCAGTGTCTTTTTATTAAATTTATTGAACTCTTTAACTACAATGTTCATCTGGTTTTCCTGATTCATGATGGTTGTTCAGGTTTTTGGACTTGGTACAGTTGTTCCACGTTGTATTTAGCTATGTTTTGATGTTTACTACGTGTTTAGCAGTTGTTCAGTACTTGTTTCGTAGTTGCTTACTACTTGTTTTAGCTGGTTAATAGCTGTTATTAGATGGTTATTATCTGTTTAGTAGCTGTTAACTAGTTGTTTACTAGTTGTTATAAGCTGGTCACCAGCTGTTTTGAGCTGTTGTAGTTTTTTGTTAAGAATGATAAAAAATTCTTGTCTAGATAACATTTTATGTGAAGTAAAAACTTAGACTGTGAATTTGAACGCGTGCAGGTCCACTTTTTATACTATACAGAGTTCACACATACACGTACCCATACATTGATTTTCAACCCCCCAAATGTACATTAACCATTTAAATATACCGGTTTTGACTTCACATCTTCTACCAAAGAAAGTAGAAAAGCGAGGCACAGGTGTCCACAGTTGTATGTA
Source organism: Drosophila suzukii (assembly GCF_043229965.1). Lineage (NCBI taxonomy): Eukaryota > Metazoa > Arthropoda > Insecta > Diptera > Drosophilidae > Drosophila > Drosophila suzukii. The sequence continues at coordinate 6,508,712 of NC_092085.1, forward strand.
TCAAAGTCTTGAACTCTATCGTAGTTGTATTGTATTCTATGTCTCAAGTATTTCACAACTTCTCTAGGTGGCTGAAGATTTCCAAAACTATCGAAATAATGTATATTATTTTTATTTTTATTATATGCAACCCAATGTGTACCACTTGATCGTGAATTATCTAGGTTTACTATACCACACTCCCTACTTTTTGGTGCATCTGGGAGTAGATCTCTCATAAACACCCCTCTAAAATGTGGGATATATTTCTTAGCAAAATGTATAATGTCACCAAGACTGCTATCTGTCAATTAATATGGAGTCTACCCTATGTCGTTCACTCAATGCCTTGTTTTGAGAATATGCAATATAGTGCTCTTTGCAAGCTTCATCCAAAGGGTTTATTCCTTGATCACCACGTTCCAACCGTTTCTGTAACTATGGGCTTCAAACGTATTAATGTATTAAATAGCTTATCGACAAGACCACCACCGTGTTTACAATTAAAAATACGACTGATGCGATTATAAAAACGTTTCCCCATTTTATTGATGTTTAATCATCAAAGATTTCTCATTGAATGAGGTACATTACGTTAAAAATGTTGGGGCGGTGCGGCTTGATCGATTAAATAGTTGAAGCCCCAAGATCGAGTGGTACCCAAAAAACACGGGAGTACTTTTAAGGTTTTTACGCGACGTGCGTATTCGTACACTTTGAAACATGAACTGCTTAAGCCTAACTTAACTTAAGCGCTCCAGAGCAGAGCGGAGACTTAGGGGAGAGATGGAGAGGGAGAGCGGACGGCAGTGCGAGCGCGCGAGATGTAGACATCTGGATAAAACTGCCGCTCGACACGCCTCCTGAAATTAAACGCCCTTTTGGCGTGAACATTCTCCCCCCCCTTGCGAGGACACCCGTAGCAAGAACCTTAGGATAGTAGGCTCAGGAATATGTTGGAAGTATAGATCGGTCGTCCGTATGTAGGAGAGTGTGGTGGGCCTTTCCACACTTGTGGCAGTGATGACCACTGCGGCGGGAGTCCTTGGAATGATTGTGAGCCAAGCAATTGGAGCAGTACTTCTGGATATGTACTTCCTGAAGCCGATTCTGGGGTCTTAGCCGTAGAAAGTGGTGGCACTTCCGTAGAGGATGGATCTTTTGGCAGACTCGGCATTGGTAGGATTTAATACCTCGAGTACGTCTGCCATCCAAGGCGGGGTATGGAACCCAATATTCGGATGGAGTATTCTTAGGAGGAACTTTTTGTACGGAAACTTGCGTTGAATAGGACGAAATGATGTGTGGAACTGAGGCGGATACTGGCCTTGGAGGGTCGGATGGAATCGTCGGAGTAGTAGGACCGCTGTTTCGATGCAGCAATGTGTGATGCCGATCTTGGCAAGTGAGACAGTTGTGAGCGCTTGTGCAATCCCGGAATTGATGGCTACTTGCAAAGCAATTGGAGCACAACTGCTTCCTTTGGATATAGGCTAAGCGATCTTCTACCGTCATCTGTAGGAAGCGTGGACATATACGCACGGGGTGGTTCTTCTTCGAACACAGATCGCAGCCTTTGGTTATCGGAACTAACCTTGTGTTGAAGGAATTTATTTTTGGAAATTCTGCCTCTCGATTTGTGTCTTTGGACTGGACGTGGTGGAAATTGGAAGATCGGAAGCTATCGACGGCCTCAAGAGTTAGATGGCGCTCCGTCAAATATGCATCAAGCTCAAGCCACGTAGGAATTTCGGCTTTATTTTGGATGGATTGCTCCCATAATGAGAGAGTGAGCTTTGGTAGTTTTGTCGAGCACATATAAACCAGGATAGGGTCCCAATTCTCAATAATAACACCGGAAAATTTTAAGGAAGTTAAGCAACCTTGAAAAGTGCGTTGAAGTTCCTTTAAGGCTGCTCCCGACTCCTGTGCTATGGATTGCACATTGAAAAGTGTTTTCAGGTGACTGTTTACCTGCAATCTCTTATTTTCGAAACGCTCAGTTAGGTTATTCCAGGCTGAGCGAAAGCCATCATTGGTGAGTGGGGATCTTGAAACTATGGAATGAGCTTCGCCACTTGTTTTTGAATTTAAGTGGAATAATTTTTCAACGGGCGTTAGACTCGGATTGTCTATGTATATTGCCGTGAAAAGGTCCCGGAAAGTCGGCCAGCGAAGATAATCGCCAGAGAAAACCTCTGTGTCGATAGGAGGGAGCCGACAGCCATAAGACGTGTAATTTTGGGACGGAGTTACTGGAGCTTGAGGTATTTGGGAGGAGCTCTTTTGGATTTGTTCCATCAGCTGCGCGGCAAATATTTCGTAAGTGGAGTACGTTTGGTAATACTTGGACTTTAGTATGGATTTTGTGTCTGCGGCGCTCTCGCCTGCAGCTATAATGCAGTCGGAGCATATGTCGTATGCTGCCTTTACCGTTTGCCACAAGGAATTGAGGTGATCGCGACGGATTTTACAGGCGGATAACGTTGGTGTAGGAGCACCTGGAGCGTTCACAGTGGCCTCAAAGTGGATCAGACAGTCAGCTGTGGCCATAAATCGCGTTAAAGCGGATTTTACTGATGTTGTCATGACGTTAAATAATTTAGAATTTTAATTCTGATGTAAGGAAACAAATTGGAATCAAATTGGAATTTAGGAACCAATTAAGATTGTAAATATATACGGTCACACTGTCGGATAGGCAATAAATATTTATTATATCGGATGGTCGGACTTATGTAAGGAATTACGGACTTTAATATTGTTTGTTTGAAAGGAACACTTTTTGTGAGCTCTTGACCCACTGTGCACTGGCGATATACGGTATACGTATGTATGTACACTGTACGTATGTATATATGTGGGGTGCGAATAGCAGAATAACGTTGCGGGAATGGGAAAGACTTCGCTTATGTTTGTATGTCGGTGCGTTTGTTTGTCACCTGCACAACTAAATTGCAAACGATTTGCTGGAGTAAATTTGTGGATATTGTCACTTTGATTTGAATTTTAGAAATAGTTTAGCCGTATTTGTAGGTCGAGAAAAGTAGTTGGAGTGGACTGTATTAGATTGTTTTTGTAAATATACACATGCAGCTGGAACACAGTACAAAATAAAGAGTGCAAATCTTAGGGAAAAATTTTATGAACGGGAATTTTTTACTGCGGCTGAGTTATATTTTACACACGATTGGAATTGAAAATATATTTGACAAATATTTTCGTTGAATAGTAGCACTGAAATATTTACTGGAATTGTTTCAAGTGTGCAACTGTGGGCAAAGGAAACTGGAATATTGTCGGGCACAAGTAACGGAATTGAAATACATATATTAAATGCCGTTGCGTCGGATTAATCTCTTTTGGATTTAGACAATCATACAGAAAGTTAGTCGAAATAGGGTTCGAAAAACTGGCTGTATGACCGGCAATTATAGTAAGCGGAACCTATCTGGAGTGTTTCAAGCCTGCTGGGACAAAATCAAAGGAAACTCCAGGAGAGGAAAGTCCAAAGATTTTGATATCCGGCTCGAAGGACCAAAATGTTGGGGCGGTGCGGCTTGATCGATTAAATAGTTGAAGCCCCAAGATCGAGTGGTACCCAAAAAACACGGGAGTACTTTTGGGGTTTTTACGCGACGTGCGTATTCGTACACTTTGAAACATGAACTGCTTAAGCCTAACTTAACTTAAGCGCTCCAGAGCAGAGCGGAGACTTAGGGGAGAGATGGAGAGGGAGAGCGGACGGCAGTGCGAGCGCGCGAGATATAGAAATCTGGATAAAACTGCCGCTCGACACTGTCTCCTGAAATTAAACGCGCTTTTGGCGTGAACAAGATGCGTTTAATAAGTCAAAAACAAAAAATTTTAGTTAGAAAAATTAACGATGAAAACAAGAAAAATCTACCGCCACGACATAGTGCTCTCTTACCGAACACAATAAGGGCTCTAATTGTTGGGCCTTCGAACTGTGGTAAAACTAATATTATGTTAAGTGTAATAGAGAGTCCTAATGGATTAAAATTCGAAAATGTTTATATGTTTTCAAAAAGTTTATATCAACCTAAACATGAGTACTTGGAGAAATTAATCAAACCGATTAAAGGAATGGGATTTCATACATTCTCCCATAATGTGGGTGTACTAGACCCCAGTGAAGCTAAAAACAATTCCATTATGATATGCGATGAAACATTTGTGAAAATTTGTCAAAAATGTTGGGAGGACAAGCACGGATTCCTATTAATTAGCAAGGATAACGAAATGGACAACGGAAGATACAGAAAAGGATTTAATCAATTTATTATGATTTAAGGAGTAATTTCAATATAAAGCTTGGTTAGATACTTACAATCCCACAGTTTATCAAAAGACTGCAATATGTTGATATGAGTGCGCTCTTATCGATTTTAATATGTATAATTCGACTCCAAATATTAATGAAAAAAAAACCTCTTCCACATCGGTGACAAGGTTATTACAACTCCAACTAGATCATATGAATTGAATGATATCACCGATTTATTTACAATAAACTAAAAGACTATACCCTTGAAAATACATTTTAAATTCAAAGTAATAATAATACACTTCAAGTTGAAATAACTACCATGCGAGAGTCAGTTTACTTTAATAAGGAAAGATCGGTTGGACAGCTGTTTGGTTTCCATCAAAAAGTACTAGAACCACATCCTACAAAAACCTATCGATCAGATCAGACCGTGAACATATTAAAAATTAATACAATTCGTTTGGAATGTAATATAATCAGCGGTTCATATGTAGATAATACACCGAATCATACATTACATGAGTTTGGCATTAATGTTCCGCCTGGGTATAAAATGACAGTGACACCACATAACCTAATTTATTTACCAATCAACTGTGACGAAATAAGCACGCTATCTATACGCATAGTTGATCAAAACGGTGATTTGGTGAATTTACGTGGTGAAAACGTTTCGATTCGCATGCAAGTTATATGACACATTATTTAGGGGCTCTTACCCAATTTATAAACAACTTTGAGCCGAGAGCTAATTTCCAAAGAACTCTGACATACCCGAGATAAATCCGTGGTCAGCTATTTCTGCCAAGCAGGCCTCCAAATCATTCCCACCCAGATCAATTTCACGCAGTCCGAATCAAACGGATGCTGTAAACATCCAAACCGATATTGTAAACAATCGGAGACCCAAGCGAGCCCTGAGTCCGCTAACGTAAACAAAAGATCCCCAAAGCGAGTCCCGAGTCCGCTAACGTAAACAAAAAGATCCCCAAAGCGGTCCCTAAACTCCGCTAATGTAAACACCAATTTCCGGCCAAGATTGGACTTCGAATTTAATTGGCAAATTGCATCATCCTATTTTCCGACTCTCTTGAGTCATTCTCATTTTTGGGGATAAAATCTCTTAAGCCGAGGTTTGATTATTGATCATTGAACTAGAGAGCAGGCAGTCCGTTTTTGAGATCCGAATCGAGCAGAACAAATATTCGAGAATAAATACAAGAGCAGTGAATTAAATAAGTTCGACCTATTGTAAAATTGTAATAGTGAATAAGTGATTGTTAAAAATAAAAATAAATTTTTTTAATCAATTCACTAGTGAGAAACTTAATTGGCGCCCAACGTGGGGCCGTGTGATTAAAAAATTCTAAAGCAAAGCTTTTAAATAAACCCCAAAAAAGTTTAAAAGTGAAAAAGGAATTTTGCGCGGCCAACAACCCGATACAACCGACGAAAATATAAAGCCTGTGTTGAAAAAAATAAGGTGGAAATTAATAAATGCAATAATCCCCTTAAACTCTATACAACCGGCAAAAAAATAAAAAGTTTGTGTTGATCAAAAAATAATAAGGTGGAAAATAATTAATGGAATAATCCCCTTAAAATCTCACATTACAAAATAGTGTTCGTAACATAAATTCACTGCTCGGACAAAATAAAAAATTTAAAAAGTGACAACAAAATTCATCGAAATAAATAACCATTGTGAAAAACAATTTAATTAAAAAAATATCTAAAAACAAAAATCTACAAACAAATGTTCGAAAAGACATTTAAAGACAAAAAGGCTGAAGGGCAATCCCTCGCCAAGAAATAAACACTGAAGAAAGAAGGAAGACATCAATTTAAAAACCCGAAGAAGGAAGATACAAAAAAAGGGAAGGACGACCCCAAGCAGGATCATCCAAGAAAAACAACAACCCCAAAAACAACGACAAGAAAAATAAGGAGGACGATTCGTGAGCGATATAATCTCTTTTTTATTTTTATTATTATTTAATAAGAAATTTGTAAAAAAATATAATTATACAAAGTGGAAGAATTAATTTCTGATTTCGAAAATATTCTCAAAATGTCAGAACCTTCAACAAGCCAGAACGGAGCAAATAAAAGACTCCACATAAGTTCGCCTCAAGAACATCATCAGGCGATAACAAACAATACCATGTTAAATGTAGGAGATTTAATTAAACAAATTGTAAATTTTGAATTGAATCCATTAAAGGAAGAGATCGTTAACTTAAGATCGCAGCTTTCTCATAAAGTTAAAACGGTTGAAGATTATCAGATAGAGATTATAGATCCAAATATAAAGTGCGACACATCTTATGAGATCATCAAATCTGTTAGGGAATATAAAGGAGAAGAAGATAAATATGTAAGCTGGAGAGAATCGGCTGAAATAGCCATGGGGCAATATGCCAGAGGGAGTGAAAGATTTTATTCCGCCCTATCGATATTAAGAAACAAAATAACGGGAATGGCAAACGATGCCTTAACCCATAACGGAACGGTATTAAATTTCGATGCCATAATGGCCAGACTTGACTTTGTCTTTAGCGACAAACGTCCTATTCATATTATTGAACAGGAACTAAGTGTTTTGAGTCAGGGAAAATTATCAATTATGGATTATTATGGTACAGTTAATAGAAAGTTAACTCTACTTATTAATAAAACAATTATGACCTACGGGAGAAACAAACCGATAACAGCAGAAATGAATGAAAAACATAGGAAGACTGCTCTTAGAGTTTTCATTACCGGCCTAAACGGCCAAATTTCAGACACAATTTTCTCAATGAATCCACCTGACCTACCGAATGCAATGGTCATAGTTCAGGAATTGGAAAGCAACAACATGAGGGCGCATTTCGCAAACAGTTTCTCAACCACTCAGAGAAAAAATAGTGAGCCAAACTCTGGTGGAAATGGACAAACACATTTCAACCAAAAGCAAAGACAACAAAACAACAATTACAATAACCATCGAAATAGTAATAATTTAAGGTTTAATCATGACAACAACCAGAACAAAAATAATTATGGTTATTATAATCAGAACAAAAATAATTCCTGGAACCAGGGTAGATTTAATAATAACCAACAAAATCAGTGGAACACCTATAGGCAGCCACAAAATAAGCCAGAACCAATGGAGGTAGACGAGTCTATCCAGGTTCAGAATAGGGCTAACAACGGCTATAATCAAAACTATAATAAATATCAAAATAATAATTATAGCCAAAACAAGTGGGATCAAACAAAAAAGTTTGAGACCCAGAATACTCAGCAAGGACAAGCCCAAAATAAAAGGGTACCAACTGGAACTGTTAACCAACCGGCTAACAAGACAATGAGACTAAACAACATTGAGGAGAACCATTTTTTAGACAAAAGTCAGGAGTAGGCTTACCCTACTTATTTAGAAATGACCCGAAAATAAATAGAAAATTAAAAATATTAATTGACACTGGGGCAACCTCGTGTTATATTAGAACTGGAGTTTACAAAAATAAGAATGAGCTTCCAATATACAAAAGAGTATCCACAGTGAATGGATATTCAATAATTAAATATTATCATATAATAACTATTTTGGATACACGGTATACTTTTTATGAAATAGAAGGGCTAGACTCAGATCTACTGATCGGCTATAACCTATTGAAAAAAATAGGAGCTGTGATTGATACAGCTAAGGGAGTTATTAAATATAACGGAATAGAAGAGAAATTAAATTATGACAACGGAAACAATTTAAACCAACATTCTTTAACAGAAGAAAACACCATTCTTCCATTAAAAGAATTTATATTAAAAAAATACTTTGATGAAAAGGCTCAAATCAGATCCGAATCTGAAATGGGTAATCAAAGCGAATTTAGTTTGGGATATACAAATCCTGAACACGCCGTCGTTGAAATATCCGACAAAAATAAAAGTTTGGAATTGAAAAATTCTGAACACGCCGTCGTTGAAATATCCGACAAAAATAAAAGTTTGGAATTGAAAAATTCTGAACACGCCGTCGTTGAAATATCCGACAAAAATAAAAGTTTGGAATTGAAAAATTCTGAACACGCCGTCGTTGAACTATCCGACAATCAAAAAATAAACAACATAAAAATATCATCTGCAGATCAAAGAAAAGATCTGGAGAATGAAATATTAAATGTTATAAATGAAGAGCATTCAAAAATAAATATGCAGATTCCTTTTAGGACAGATATACGCGGTGAAATAAACACCGTAAATGATAGGGCCATTTACAGCAAACAATACCCTTATGCTCTATCAGCTTCAGATTTTGTAAATTCTGAAATAAGTCGAATGCTAAAAGAAGAAATTATAAGGCCAAGTAGAAGTCCTTATAATTCCCCAGTACTAGTGGTACCAAAAAAGGGTTTCAATGAAGATGGAACTCCAAAACTAAGACTCGTAATTGACTATAAAAAACTAAATGAAAATACTATACCTGATAGGTATCCAATGCAGGACCCTTCAGTGATTTTATCAAATCTCGGAAAAGCCAAATACTTTTCAACAATTGACTTGGAATCTGGATTTCATCAGATTCTCATGAACGAACCTGACATACAAAAAACGTCATTTTTAATAAATAATGGGAAATACGAATTCCTAAGAATGCCTTTCGGTTTGACAAACGCTCCTAGAATATTCCAACGAGCGATGGACGATATTTTGAGAGAACAAGTGGGTAAAACATGTCATGTTTATATGGATGACATTATCATATTTTCAAAAACAATTGAGCAACATTACAAAGACCTAATTGTCATTATTAAAATTTTGCTGAACGCAAACATGAAAATTTCGATTGAAAAATCAAAGTTCTTTAAATTAGAAACAAACTTTCTCGGTTACGTTGTTTCTCACAATATGATCAAAACCGATCCCGAAAAAATTTCAACAATTGTAAAATATCCGATCCCTAAAAATATTCGAGAGCTTAGAAGCTTCCTAGGCCTTACAGGATATTACAGGAAATTTGTGCAAAATTACGCAAAGATAGCTAAACCATTAACAAAATATTTAGAAGGCCAAAACGGCAAAGTATCTAAAAAAGCATCACCTAAAACTTTAATACAGTTTGATGATTCAGCTGTAAGAGCTTTTAACGAGCTCAAAGAAAATTTAATTGCACAAGTAGAACTAGTACAACCGGACTATAATAAAAAATTTACCCTAACAACTGACGTCTGACTTAGCAATTGGTGCGGTTCTTTCTCAGGAAGGAAAACCAATCACATTTATTTCAAAAACTCTAACCAAAACTGAACAATTATACGCGACAAATAAAAAGGAACTTTTAGCCATTTTTCATTTTCCATTTCTCAAAAAAATCCAAATATCGAAATGAAAAGATGGTATTCTTTTATTGAAAGCTATTCACCCAAAATAATTTATAAGCCAGGAGCAACAAATGTTGTTGCGGACGCATTATCAAGGATACAAATTAATAACTTAACGGAAAGTAATGAATCGGTCTCAGATCAAAATACTCAGCATTCAGCAGAGAGTAGTTTTGAGAATGTTATACAAGAAACCCGAAAACCCTTAAACCAATTTAAGCAACAATTGCTAATAGCAACGGGGAGGTATACAATACATGAGTCGATTAATGTATTCGGAAATACTAGACATATAATAGATTATGATACTCCAGAAAATTTAATATCAATATTAAGAGAATATATTCCACCCAATATAACAATAGGAGTTCACTGTACTCTAGAAGATTTTTATAGAATTCAAAAACCACTTAAAGACAATTTTATAAATACATTTTTATACACTAAGACATTTGTCCAGAATGTCGAAGACGCTGAAGACAGATCCGTGATTATCACAGAAACTCATTGTAGAGCTCATAGAGGGCTTGATGAAAATTATAAGCAAATAACTAGACTCTATTATTGGCCTAATTTATACAAAAAGCTTAAGGAATTTATAAAGAATTGCACAATCTGCAATCAAAACAAATACAACAGACACCCAGTACAGATTCCTATCGGTCAAGCGCCTATTCCAGAAAGAGAAGGTGAAAATTTGCATCTTGACATATATTACGCCCAAAATCTTATATTCATTACTTGTACAGATTCCTATTCGAAATATTTGGTCGTAAAAGAAATCCCTAACAAACTAAATATAGAAAATAAAGTTTCAGAAATTTTACAACAATATTCATTAGCCAAATCTTTGATGATAGATAACGAACCAAGTTTCTCTTCATCCCAATTCAAATCCTTTGCTCAAAGAAATGGGATATCTCTATTCTTTGCAGATCCTCGACATAGTACGTCCAACGGACAAATAGAAAGGGCACACTCTACTTTAACAGAAATTGCTCGCTGCATTAAAGATGAGCTTAATTTAGTTGACTATTCCGAAATTATTATTAAAGCAGCACAAAAATATAATTTAACAATTCACTCAATAACCAACCAACGACCTTTTGACATACTATTTAATAAAATCAAACACGAAGATATGCCTAAATTATTGCAACAAGCTCAAGAGAAAATGTTGCATTCCCACAATAAAGATAGACAAAATAAGAATTATCACGTAGGAGAGGTAATTTACGAAAAGAAACATGGGGAAAGAAACAAGCTAAATTCTAGATACAAAAAACAAGTAGTTAAGGAAAATCTCCCTAATAAAGTTATTATAAATAACAGAAACCGTACGATTCATAAAGATAATATAAAATAATTTGTTTCAAATTACAGATAATGATTTCAATAATGTACTTATTACTGCTGGTAGCTACAACCAAATCCGAAATTATGGATTACACGAACCATGATTTCCTTCTTTACAAGGATACCAAAGATGTTCTTATTTATGAATCATACGCAGATTTATTTCATATAACTAATATAAGTCTTTATAGAGATATAATTAATCTTGAAACAGAATTTCTGAAGAGTCACGACAGCAACAATTTTCTTTGGGAAATATCCCACGATTTAAAAATTATCCAAATACTTATCTCCCAAATTATACCCAGTAGATCGAAAAGAGGCATTAATGAAATAGGCACTATTTGGAAATGGATAGCGGGAACACCAGATCATGATGATTTCATAACTGTTCAAAATAAAATCGATGATTTAATACAAAATAATAACGATCAATACGTTATTAATTCTAAAATATTTAAAGAGATAAAATCTTTATCTGAAGAATTCAAAACAGCCTTTAAAGATCAAGAAATTCCGCTTAGAAAATATCGTCTGCGTTTGCTTACTTACGATCTTATGAATTTAATGGACACAATTACACTCGCCAAAATCGATGTATTTAATACTAAAATTCTAAACAACGACGATATACAAGAAATTTATAAACACGAAAATAGACCTGTAGTTATAACAGACCTTTTAGATATATCTGAATTTAAAATCGCTTTGCATCAAGATCTTATTATAATTTACATAAAATACCCTATTATTACCGATCGCTGTGACGTTTACAATTCAAGATCCATTTCACATGATGATGGAAAATTATTAATTGATAATCACGTCGCAAAATGTAGAAATAAGTACTATGTAATGTCTAATTTTAAGACAGAAATATTTAACAATTATTGCACACTTAACCCAGAAGGTTCTTGTTTCACCAGATTACTAAATGGAGAAAAATCTTTTTGTAACAAAATCAGAGAAAAAAATAAAAAAGTATATGTAATCCAAGATGGAGCCATTTTTGTAAATGGAGAAAATACAGTTAATGACACTCATTTAAATGGGTCATATTTAATTACTTTTAATGGCACCTCTATAATTAATAATATTTCCTACACCAATGTAGACAATAAGATATTGGAATACATCACAGCTCGAAAATATACAGATTTTTTAATATCCGAATATATTATATCTAATGATTCGGAACTCTCATTTGATAATATTAACGTACTAAATCCATTTATTCAAATTAAACAAACTCAAATACCAATTACGTTAATATTAATCATATTAGCATTAATATATTTAATTATTATGATTATAATCAAATTCAGAAAATTTTTAATATTCAAACCATGGCAAATTCGTATAGAAATCGAACCAGAAAGCAATATTTCCGATATTGAGATAAATAATACACCCGACAATGAAAATACCCTAGAAGAAAATATCATTGTCGAATTAACCAATCAATTACATTCAATATACCCAACAGTTCCAATGAATCGGGACGATTCAATTTAGAATGGGGGGAGTTATATGACACATTATTTAGGGGCTCTTACCCAATTTATAAACAACTTTGAGCCGAGAGCTAATTTCCAAAGAACTCTGACAGACCCGAGATAAATCCGTGGTCAGCTATTTCTGCCAAGCAGGCCTCCAAATCATTCCCACCCAGATCAATTTCACGCAGTCCGAATCAAACGGATGCTGTAAACATCCAAACCGATATTTTAAACAATCGGAGACCCAAGCGAGCCCTGAGTCCGCTAGCGTAAACAAAAGATCCCCAAAGCGAGTCCCGAGTCCGCTAACGTAAACAAAAAGATCCCCAAAGCGGTCCCTAAACTCCGCTAATGTAAACACCAATTTCCGGCCAAGATTGGACTTCGAATTTAATTGGCAAATTGCATCATCCTATTTTCCGACTCTCTTGAGTCATTCTCTTTATCAATTTTTGGGGATAAAATCTCTTAAGCCGAGGTTTGATTATTGATCATTGAACTAGAGAGCAGGCAGTCCGTTTTTGAGATCCGAATCGAGCAGAACAAATATTCGAGAATAAATACAAGAGCAGTGAATTAAATAAGTTCGACATATTGTAAAATTGTAATAGTGAATAAGTGATTGTTAAAAATAAAAATAAATTTTTTTAATCAATTCACTAGTGAGAAACTTAATTTGCACATTCGGTTAATAGAATGTTTATTTATAATAAAAGACGTAGCTTAAGTCCTCAGCAAAGCATTACTAGTTGTAAAGCTATAGAAAGAGGATCAACAGTAAAAAGAAGCTCACTTACTTTGAAAAATAAACTATTTTTAAAGTCGTTAGGCTTAAAGCTTCAAGTATAATATAAAAGGTGGAAAGGAAAACAACGAACGAAATTTTATATGCTCGAGAAAAGGTTTACTCAGATGAGAGTATTTCGAAGAAAGAGTTTCATACTTATTCATCGTATAATGAAACATTTAAACCAAACGATAAAATTCGAATTGCTCTAAACAATGCATACATTATTTTGACATTTTTTAAAAGTAGCTCCAAAACAATAAAATAATTGTTATACATCATTTTAAAGTTGAGACTAGATGTGTAAAGACCTACAAGAAAATAAAATTAACAAAATGAAATTTCGTGAGGCAATTGACCAACTTTTTGGTGCTTGACTACTTTTTGTTGCTTCTGGGAGTAGATCTCTCATAAACGCCCCTCTAAAATGTGGGATATATTTCTTAGCAAAATGTATAATGTCGATATTTGATAGTGGTCTATTGGGTAGCAGAGAAATTTATCGCTTCTTAATTCCTTTCCCCTTACTATAGAGCTTAAGAAAGAAACCATAACCCTTTCTATAGGGCTTGAGATATAATCCTTCTCCTACAGCAACACTTTCAATTTTCCTATTGTGACGTTTTTTCTCCTCCATATCTTCCTTAGCCATTCTCGCATTGTTAATTGTTTTTGCACTTGCTGCACTACCACTTGCTAAACTACCAAGAGCGCTGAGGGCTGTCAGGATCGGCACGATTGGTAGAAAACCTCCAATTTTGGGTACATGAATTACACGAGGTACTTTAACATTTTTCTTAGAACCCATTGACTGATGAATTGATTTACGTGCAACTTTAATTGCACTCATAATGTCTAATGGTTTTTGTTTTTTTAGTGTCTTAGTAGCAATATCTTTTTCCTTCCTTTCTTTTCCGTTATATTCAATCCCATACCAAATTTTTTCTTGGCTTTCATTATATTTGTAACAAAGAATGCTGCTGCTCTTTCACCAAGACTGCTATCTGTCAATTAATATGGAGTCTGCCCTATGTCGTTCACTCAATGCCTTGTTTTGAGAATATGCAATATAGTGCTCTTTGCAAGCTTCATCCAATGGGTTATTCCTTGATCACCACGTTCCAACCGTTTCTGTAACTATGTACCCGGTCCACAAAAATTATATCCCGGAATATGGGCTTCAAACGTATTAATGTATTAAATAGCTTATCGACAAGACCACCACCGTGTTTACAATTAAAAATACGACTGATGCGATTATAAAAACGTTTCCCCATTTTATTGATGTTTAATCATCAAAGATTTCTCATTGAATGAGGTACATTACGTTAAAAGATGCGTTTAATAAGTCAAAAACAAAAAATTTTAGTTAGAAATATTAACGATGAAAACAAGAAAAATCTACCGCCACGACATAGTGCTCTCTTACCGAACACAATAAGGGCTCTAATTGTTGGGCCTTCGAATTGTGGTAAAACTAATATTATGTTAAGTCTAATAGAGAGTCCTTATGGATTAAAATTCGAAAATGTTTATATACTTTCAAAAAGTTTATATCAACCTAAACATGAGTACTTGGAGAAATTAATCAAACCGATTAAAGGAATGGGATTTCATACATTCTCCCATAATGTACTAGACCCCAGTGAAGCTAAAAACAATTCCATTGTGATATTCGATGACGTAGCTTGTGAAAAACAAGATAACATAAGATCTTATTTTTGTATGGGTCGACATAAAAATATCGACTGTTTTTATTTATGTCAAACGTATAGTCATATACCTAAACATCTGATTCGTGACAATGCCAACTTTATTATAATGTTTAAGCAAGATGATTTAAATATGCGGCATATATATCGGGACCATATTAACACTGATATGAATTATGAAACATTTGTGAAAATTTGTCAAAAATGTTGGGAGGACAAGCACGGATTCCTATTAATTAGCAAGGATAACGGAAGATACAGAAAAGGATTTGATCAATTTATTATGATTTAAGGAGTAATTTCAATATAAAGCTTGCTTGCTCTTAACAATTCATACATTATTTTGACATTTTTTAAAAGTAGCTTCAAAACAATAAAATAATTTTTATACATTATTTTAAAGTTGGGACTAGATGTGTAAAGATGTGTAAGAAACCTAAATTAACCAAATTAAGTTTCATGAGGAAATTGACCAATTTATTGAACAATTTAAAGGAGAGATAATTGGTCAGCATTTTCAATATCTTCTGAACACAAAATCTATGTTCATGAATCGATGTGGACATGATCTCAAAACTACGAATTATGGTGAACACTTTACATTTTGTAATCAAGAAATGACGTCGGAAACGTGCGCCTGCTTCTTCTATGCAAATCGCCGGAATCAAAGCAGAAAATTAATTTCTATATATAACAAAAATGTTCGCAATACCAAAATAAATGAATAAATGTATTATTATGCTACAAAATTAACTTCTGACTTTTTATTTCGAGTTAAAATTACAGGTACGGAGAATGGAAAATATTTCCTTGACTGAGATATGTCGGCTACTTGCGAGTTGTTGCGCGGTCGCGATTTCAACCCCTATTATGGGAACGTATTACAGCTAGCAGTCAGCCATGAGGTCGTTGGGGTGAGGCCCATGATCTTGTCAATGAGCGTGCGCCTTCTGGGTTGTGCAACTTATCCAGCTCATGATCCCAGCCTCTTTACCCAATTTATGAACAAACTCTTCATATACAATTCTTAGCTGTATTAGAGAGAATTAGCAGAGAATTAGATCATCCGATTTCCCGACTCTCTTGAGTCCAACCCTTGTCCAACTCTTAATGAGTTCCCCAATTCTCTTAAACCGAGGTTTGATTATCAGATAAGCGGCCCTTGGCCAGGCAGTCCGTTTTTGCATCCGAGAAGATCGGTTGTATAATAAGTTAATTGTGAACCGCCAAGAATAAAAGTCGATACTAAGGAAATGTTGTGAAGTTTAAACTTAGTGAATAAAAAATAAAAATAAATTTTTTTAAAAAATTCACAAGTGAAGTTAGTAATTGGCGCCCAACGTGGGGCCACGCCTAATTTGTTCTAAATAAAGCTTTAAAGTAAATAACCATCGGTTTTAAAGTGAAAAGGAACTTGAGTGGTCTAATAAAAACCCAACCGACAAAAAAGTTTGTGTTAAAAATAAAAGGAGGAAATTAATAAATGAAGTAATCCCCTTTTACTTACAAAAATCTGCTAATTAGTAATCGACATAATAAACCTTCGGTTTAACAAAAAAACTAAAACGGTCTCAAAAAATAAAACCAAAAAATGTACAAAGTTAAACAAAAAATTTAAAAACTGTAAAAGTGAAAGCTAATACAAAAAATGTAAAAACTGTGAAAGTGAAAGCTGATACAAAAAAACAACTGAGAAACAAAATTCAAAAACAATTATAAATTCAAATACCAAATCCAACAAGAAGGAAGAGCTGAGGGCAATCCCTCGCTAAACAGCGACGACCAGAAATCAAATTGAAGGAAGAGCTGAGGGCAATCCCTCGCTAAAAATTGACGACCACAAAAATAAATTGAAGGAAGAGGTGAGGGCCATCCCTCGCTAAAATCAACCAAGAAGGGCGACCCCAGCAGGATCATCAAAGGAAAACGGACGATATCACACTAAATCCAGAAGAAAAGAAAACAATTAGTGAGCGTATACTATTTATTTTTTATATTCTATTTAAGTACTATAAGCAGAAAAATTTAAACAAAATCAAACAAGGTGGAAGACCTCATTAACGATTTTGAAAGAATTCTCACCATGCCCCTACCACAACCTGCAATGGTTTCTAGCAGCCAAGCTAATAACCAAGTGAGCGAATGATTTGCACATATTGTAAATAATGAATTGAATTCCTTAAGGAATGAGATCGTGAGTTTAAAAGCACAACTAAATCAAAATATAAAAAAGGTTGAAGATTTTCAAGTAGAAGTCATTGACCCAAATATTAAATGTGAAACTTCCTTTGAAATTATCAAATCAGTCAGGGAATTTAAAGGAGAAGAAGACAAATATGTGAGTTGGAGGGAATCAGCAGAAATACCATTGCACAATATGCTAGAGGTAGCGAAAGGTTCTTTTTTTTTCATTATCAATCTTGAGGAACCAAATAACTGGCACAGCAAACGATGCCCTAACACACAATGGAACGGTACTAAGTTTTGACGCCATAATGGCAAGGTTGGACTTTGTTTTTAGTGACAAACGTCCAATCCATATAATTGAGCAAGACTTAGGAGTACGAAGTCAAGGGAAACTGTCCATAATGGAATATTATGGGTTAGTTAATAAAAAACTAACTCTTCTAATAAATAAAACCATTATGACTTACGGCAGAAATAAGTCTTTAACTGCTGAAATGAACGAAAAACACAAAAAGACAGCTCTAAGAGTATTCATAACTGGCCTCAACGGCCATATCTCAGACGTCATATTTTCTATGAATCCGCCAGACTTACCGAACGCTATGGTAATAGTACAAGAACTAGAAAGCAATCATTTGAGGGCCCAATTCGCTAACAATTTTACATCATCACAGCGCAGGAGTTATGAGTCAAATTTATTCGGGTACCAAAACTCAAATAATAGATCCAAGCAAAGTAACCATAATAATCATAATAGTAATCAAAGGAATACTAACAACTTGAGGTTTAATCAACCCGATAGCCAGAATAGAAACAATTATAATCAAAATAAAAATCTTAATTGGAATCAGGGTAGACAGTATAATCCACAATATAATTCCCATAATCAATGCAATTCCTATAAAGCTCAGCAAAGCAAGCCAGAACCGATGGACGTAGATGAATCCTTACAGATTCAGAATAGGCCAAAGTACAGTCAGGGTTATAACAATTATGGTAACAACAACTATAATCAGAATAAATGGAATCAAAATAAAAAGCTCGTTGCATCAAAGATGAACTTAACTTAGTTGATTATTCTGAAGTTATAATTAGACCAGCTCAGAAGTATAACATGACTATACATTCCATTACCAACCAACGACCGTAGGATATATTATACAATAAAATCGGACATGATACTGTTCCACAGTTATTAAAACAGGCACAAGAGAAAATGTTAAGTTCTCACAACAAATGTAGAAAGGAAAAGGACTATCTCGTAGGGGAAGTCATTTATGAGAAAAAAAACGGGGAAAGGAATAAGCTTAACTCTAGATATATAAAACAAGTAGTTAAGGAGAATTTACTTAATAAGGTTATCATAAACAAAAGAAATCGTACGATTCATAAAGATAACATCAAATCTTAAACACAGTTTGTCTTAAATTACAGAAAATGAATTCAATAATATTTGTATTATTGATAGTAGCGGCCACCAATTCCGAAATAATGGATTACACGAACCATGATTTTTCCCTCAACAAGGATACAAAAGACATTCTTATTTATGATTCATACGCTGACCTATTTCATATAACTAATTTAAGTTTATATAAAGACATAATCAAACTCGAATCAGCACACATAAACAAAAATAATAATTTACAGTGGGAAATTTCCTATGATCTAGATATTATTAAAATGCTCCTCTCACAAATTTTACCAAGTAGGCCAAAAAGATGAATTAATGAAATAGGCACCCTTTGGAATTGGATAGCAGGGACTCCCGATCACGATGATTTGATAACGGTGCAAAATAAAATTGATGATTTAATCCAAAATAATAACAATCAATTTGTTATTAACTCTAAATTATTTAAAGAAATAAAAACCCTATCTGAGAATCTCCAAACAGTTATTTCAAATCAAGTATTTCCATTCAGAAAACACCGTCTTCGCTTGCTCACTTACGATCTGATGAATTTAATGGATACAATTACATTAGCAAAAATATATGTCTTCAACACTAAAATTTTGAGCGCTGAAGAAATCCAATAAATATATAGACACGAACAGAAACCTGTAGTAATTACTGACATATTAGATATATCAAAATTTAAAATAACCATACACCAAGAATTATTTGTAATATATGTGGGGTTTTTATTATTTTTAAAGTATATAAGTTTAAGTATTTATTTAAATGATATGATAAATATGGTATGTCACAATGTGAGTATAATTAAGACCGTCGTCGCGTCGTTTTGCTTTTCACATAAGCACGTCTTCTTTGGATCAGATCTCGTCAAATACTGCCTCTACTTGTCGTTATCGTCTTATCGTCGTTGTTCTCGTCCTTTACTTCTTTTGGGTCGTCTTCTTCTGGAATGTTTGTTACTGCTCGTCGTTCTCGTTGTCTAGATCGGGATTGTTAGGGTGATACTCGTAACATCACTCCCACATTCGGCCATTCTGATCAAACATTCGCCTCGAATGTTTCGTCGTTGTCATCGTGGGTGGGCCATGGCTTGAGATATTCGGCACAGGTTGAAGAAATTTTTGGACCGCCTGAGTTGCCGACTTTCTGGACATCGTAGGCGTTGTTGTGCTTGACTTTCGTGATTTGGTAAGGACCCAAAAACTTCGGCTTTAATTTGAGACCTCCGCCAAATTGTGTGCGCTTTATGGCTACCATGTCGCCAACGTTGTAAAGCCTTGCTGGTTTGCTTAGCAGATTATACGTCTTTTTGTTTTCCGTTTGAAGCTTTAAAATTTGTGATTTTGCTTTTAGCCTTAGATCGTTTCGAGAGTCCTGAAACAGCGCTTTGGTTTCGTTGTTGATTAGCTCACGGAGCTGTTGGTCATCTTTGTTTCTCATTTTGACACCGATTAGAAGCTCGAAAGGTGTGGCGTTGATACTTCTCGAGAAAGTAGAGTTGATGGCTTGTTGAACTCGATCAACGTGTCTGTACCATTTAGTAGGATCATCCACACTGAGTTTTGACAAAACTGGGATAATTATGGCATTGAGTCGCTCCACTTGTCCGTTAACCCGTGGCAGGCCTGTCGTAGACTTGACTACCTTTATATTTTCATCGTCGCAATACTGTAGAAAATCTTGGGCTAAGAAAGCTGAACCTCGATCCGAAATGATACAAGCTGGGTTACCAAACACATTACTTTGTCCTCGTAGCTTTGTAATGACTTCGGTTGCGGTCGTTGACTTTGTAGGATAAAGCCAGCAGAACTTCGTAAAAGAATCGATGACGGCGAGTATGTGTTTGTAATTCTTGTAATTCTTGTAGAATCTAGTGGACCTAAGAAGTCGATGTGGTAGGTGTGCAATGGAAAGTCTTTTTTGTGCAATGGATGCAGCCAGCCCTCCTGCTTGCCAAGCTTGCGGTTGCTTAAAATGCACGGAATACAGCAGTCGATGAATTTCTTGATTTTTTCGTCAATGTTTTGGATGAAATATTCATTGTAAATCAATTCCTTCGTCTTTTTGACGGCGAAATGTCCTCGTTCGTGTGCTCTGGCTATGATCTGTCTTTCCATGTCTCTGGGAACAACAAGAAGTTCTGCGTCGTTGACAATCTTGTATAAGATTCCGGACTTAAGAAAATAGTCGTCGTAGGGTGAGTCATAGTCTTCGATAATTTTGCAGATAGCCTTCAAGTGTTCGTCCTTTTCTTGAGCTTGTTTAAAGCCAAGGGCTAGGGAGTCGTCAACGATGGTCATTATTGGGTATCTGGAGAGAGCGTCAACGTGCTTCATACGTGTACCTGAAGGGTGTTCGACTTTATAGTCGTACTCTTGAAGCAATAATACCCAACGTGCCACTCTAGTGCACAGACTTTGCTTGTCCAGCGTCTTGGTGAATGCATTGCAATCGGTGACAATCTTGAATGGGATGCCAAGGAGATAAACTCTGAACTTGGTTATAGCTTCGATGATCGCTAGCACCTCTAATTCGTAGCTGGAATATTTACGCTGCGCATCCGTTGTTTTCCTACTCATAAAGTAGACTGGGTGAAATTGGCCGTCGTCAGCTGATTTCTGCAAAAGCACGGCGCCAAACCCGTCTATGGAGGCGTCAGTGTGTACCTCGGTTTCGTACTTCGGGTTGTAAATAGCTAAAGCAGCTGTGGAAGGCAGGTATTTCTTTAGAGATTCAATAGCGTTCTCTTCATCAGGGCCAATAATAAATTCGATCTTTTGAGGAGTCGGAGAAATGGTTTTGTTTTCGATAATGTGACCTAAGAACTGGATACGGGTCTGCAGAAAATGGCATTTCTTTAGGTTAAGCTCGAGACCATATTCGCAGCAAGTTGATATAACTTCGGTGAGATTCGACACCGCCTCTTTTTCGTCCTTCGCTGGGATAATTATGTCGTCTACATAAGGGAGAGCGATTCCTCTACGGGACAGAGTTCGGAAAATCGCATTTATGTGTCTCTGAAACACACCTGGTGAGTTTGACAAACCAAAAGGCACCTTTAGGAATTGGTATTGCCCACTCTGCGTCACGAATGAGGTGTACTTCCTGCTAGATTCGGTGACTGGCACATGGAAAAAGCCATTTCGCAAATCGATTGTGCTGAATACCAACGCTTTTTGCAGGCGGTCGAGCTGGTCGTCAATCAGAAGCAACGGAAAATGATCTTTTACGATTACCTTGTTTATACGCCTGAAATCTACGCAGAGTCATTGCGGTTCTTCGTTTTTCTTCGCAAGCACTACCGGGCTTGTGAATTCGGAGTCGGACTCCTCGATTATACCGTTATCCAACCATTGCTCGATCTGCTCGTCGATAACGTTCGTTTCAGCAAAAGCGAATCTGCGCGGACGCGAGAAAATTGGCGATTCGTCGTTTAGAAGGATTTTCATTTCAATGTTTGTCGACTTCGATTTAAGCGGCTTGTAATTCATTATTAGTTCACTCACTTCTTGCTTCGCGCACTCACCAGCTGATTCGTTTATATCAAGTTCATCGTTGTTAATAACCGTGTCAATTTTCAGCAAGTTAGATGGGATGTTCTCTTCGCAAAGGGTATTTAAATTTCGCACACGCAAACCACTTGGACCGAACGATATTTCTGCTTGCAAGCATAATTCCTCGCCGATGATCATACGAGTGTCCATACAATCGAGCGGAACTATGAAGAAGTTCAATTCGTAGGCACTGCCACTGTCCAATTGGCTTGATCTTATTGGCATTGCGATTTTTTCCAAATCCAATTAGGTATACACTGCACTCCTTCAGCTTCGGCAAAGCTAGCTCATCGTAAATGTCTTCGCGCAAAATATTATATTTACTGCCTGTGTCGAATAGAGCAACACAATTTTGGTTTTTGATTGAAACAACTTTGCTCGTCATGTTGTTGTGCCCTCTTAAAACACGCGCGTTTGACTTGCACTCTTCGACTGATTTGTCGCCTTGGGGGCAGATTTGGAGATGTGACCGAATTTGTTGCATTTAAAACACTTTCTGCCTTTCTCTTTGTTGTTGCAGCCACTAGACAGATGTCCCTTCTCGCCACAATTGTAGCAAACGATTTCGTTCTTGCCAGTCTTCGAACCTCCGTGCACTGCTTGAGCTTTCTTTTCTTTAGCACTGTTTTCGCCAAAATGGGATTTTGCACTGATCGTTTGGTAGTCCTTCAATTTGTATTTGAATTCGGTCATGTTTGTAGCTCCATAAAGCATAGACTTGTTAATTGAGAGTTCATCAATACCGTCGATCACGTATTGGATGAGAGCGTCTTCTTCAACATTTCCCCGGGAGGCAATATCTTTCATACGGTAAAAATATTCCTGTACACTTTCGTTTGAGTGTGGTGTTCTCTCTCCAAGTTGCTTGTGAATTTGTTTGCTGCTCACTCTCGATCTGAACTCGCTCAACAAACACGATTTCAACACAAACAATTTCGCGACACCTTTGAGCGATTTTTTGGCAAAGATTAGCTTTTGCATATCGTTCCAACCCATAAGTACAGCTTGGTCTTCAAAATCACTTATCCAGACGTCGACTGGAATTTCGTCTGTGCCCTCGAATTGTTTTATAGATTCCTCTATATCGCGAAAACTTAAAGCGAAACGCGGCATTTCATTGTATTGAATTGGTACTGGTTGCGAATTATTCTTTTGGTCTCTTTCACTCGTTGGATTTGTTCCTGCGGAATTTACAACCATACTCTCGATCTCGTCGTCGCTTTGGTTCTCTTCGTCATCATCTCTGTCTTCATCAGATTCCTCTGGATCTTCCACTTCGTTGCCACCGAGAAGTTGGTCAAATCGAAGATTTTGAAAAATATGCAACTGCATGTTTTCGACGTCGTGGCTTATATTTAAAATTAGGCATTTTGAAATTAAATTTCTTTCAGTCAGTTTCGCCTGCACGTATACACTTTTGGCTTTATAAACTGCGTCATTTTCGTCGAATTGGAAACCAGAAAATACGCGAAGTCGTTTGCGATTATTCCTGTCTCCCTCTTTTTCAAAGACAAATTTGTGCAAAGCACAAATGCTTCCCTTTGACGCATTTTTCAAATTGTTAGAAATTAAGTCGTTTAGACAAGCCATAATTGAAAAAATTAATGTTTCACGATGAGTTTTATGTCCACCCTTTCACCTCGTACAAAGTTTTCACTGATCACTTTCAACTTTCTCGGATAATTCCCGGACGAGCCCCCAAATGTGGGGTTTTTATTATTTTTAAAGTATATAAGTTTAAGTATTTATTTAAATGATATGATAAATATGGTATGTCACAATGTGAGTATAATTAAGACCGTCGTCGCGTCGTTTTGCTTTTCACATAAGCACGTCTTCTTTGGATCAGATCTCGTCAAATAGTGCCTCTACTTGTCGTTATCGTCTTATCGTCGTTGTTCTCGTCCTTTACTTCTTTTGGGTCGTCTTCTTCTGGAATGTGTGTTACTGCTCGTCGTTCTCGTTGTCTAGATCGGGATTGTTAGGGTGATACTCGTAACATCACTCCCACATATATTTAAAATACCTCATCATAACAAACCGTTGCGAAGTGTATAACGCAAGATCCATCTCACACAATGATGGAAAACTAATAATTGATAATCATGTCGCCAAATGTAACAATAGGTACTAAGTAATTTCTAATTTTAAGACAGAAATATTTAATAATTATGGCACTTTAAGCCCAGAAAGTACTTGTTTCACTAGGCTACTAAATGGAGAAAAATCCCTTTGTAATAAAATCTGGGAATATAATAAAAAAATTTATGTAATCCAAGAAGGAGCCATTTTTATAAATGGTTATAATACTGTTAATGATACTCATTTAAATGGGTCATTATACCCGTTACTCGTAGAGTAAAAGGGTATACTAGATTCGTCGGAAAGTATGTAACAGGCAGAAGGAAGCGTTTCCGACCCCATAAAGTACATATATTCTTGATCAGGATCACTAGCCGAGTCGATCTAGCCATGTCCGTCTGTCCGTCTGTCCGTCTGTCTGTCCGGATGAACGCTGAGATCTCGGAAACTATGAGAGTTACAATACTGGGATTAGGCACGCAGATTCCTGAGATTCCTGCGCAGCGCAAGTTTGTTTCAGTACAGTGCCACGCCCACTCTAACGCCCACAAACCGCACAAAACTGTAACTCCTACAGTTTTCATGCTAGATAGAAAATTTTAACTGAAATGTATTGTTCTCATCAATACTTATCGATTGACCTAAAAAAAATTTGCCACGCCCACTTAAACGCCCACAAACCGCGAAAACCTGTGACGCCCACAATTTTCATGCTAGATAAAAAATTTTAACTGAAATGTATTGGTGTCGTCAATACCTATCGATTGATCCAAAAATAAATTTGCCACGCGCACTCTAACGCCCATAACGCTTAAATCATTTTAATCTCGCTTTGCTGCTTGCATATCTCCATTTCCCTTTGAGTAACGGGTATCTGATAGTCGAGGTACTCGACTATAGCGTTCTTCCTTGTTTTTAATTACTTTTAATAGTACTACTACAATAAATAATATACCCTACTCTGGACCATAAGATAATAGATTATATCACTGCTAAACAGTATAATGATTTTTTAGTATCCGAATATCTTATGTCAAATGATTCGAAACTTTCATTCGATAACATTAACATATTAAACCCATTTATTCAAATTAAACAAACTCAAATCCCAACAACATTTATACTGTTTCGCGGTTTCGCGTCTTGTGGGCGTTAAGGTGGGCGTGGCAAACTTTTTTTTGGGTCAATCGATAGGTATTGATGAGAACAATAAATTTCAGTTAAAATTTTCTATCTAGCATCAAAACTGTAGGAGCAACAGTTTTGGGCGGTTTGTGGGCGTTAGAGTGGGCGTGGCACTGTACTGAAACAAACTTGCGCTGCGCAGGAATCTCAGGAATCTGCGTGCCTAATCCCAGTATTGTAACTCTCATAGTTTCCGAGATCTCAGCGTTCATACGGACAGACGGACAGACGGACATGGCTAGATCGACTCGGCTAGTGATCCTGATCAAGAATATATATACTTTATGGGGTCGGAAACGCTTCCTTCTGCCTGTTACATACTTTCCGACGAATCTAGTATACCCTTTTACTCTACGAGTAACGGGTATAAAAATATCTAATATTCAAACCACGGCAAATTCATATTGATCAAGAATATATATACTTTATGGGGTCGGAAACGCTTCCTTCTGCCTGTTACATACTTTCCGACGAATCTAGTATACCCTTTTACTCTACGAGTAACGGGTATAAAAATATCTAATATTCAAACCACGGCAAATTCATATTGAAACAAGGAAGAACGCTATAGTCGAGTACCTCGACTATCAGATACCCGTTACTCAGCTATATGGAGATATGCAAGCAGCAAAGCGAGATTAAAATGCGCCACCTACCGGCGGAATACAGATTTAAGCGTTATGGGCGTTAGAGTGGGAGTGGCAAATTTTTTTTTGGATCAATCGATAGGTATCGACGAGACCAATACATTTCAGTTAAAATTTTTTATCTAGCATGAAAATTGTGGGCGTCACAGGTTTTCGCGGTTTGTGGGCGTTAAAGTGGGCGTGGCAAACTTTTTTTTAGGTCAATCGATAGGTATTGATGAGAACAATACATTTCAGTTAAAATTTTTTATCTAGCATCAAAACTGTAGGAGTTACAGTTTTGGGCGGTTTGTGGGCGTTAGAGTGGGCGTGGCACTCTACTGAAACAAACTTGCGCTGCGCAGGAATCTCAGGAATCTGCGTGCCTAATCCCAGTATTGTAACTCTCATAGTTTCCGAGATCTCAGCGTTCATACGGACAGACGGACAGACGGACAGACGGACATGGCTAGATCGACTCGGCTAGTGATCCTGATCAAGAATATATATACTTTATGGGGTCGGAAACGCTTCCTTCTGCCTGTTACATACTTTCCGACGAATCTAGTATACCCTTTTACTCTACGAGTAACGGGTATAATAACCCCCGAAAATAATGTGTCCGAAAATGAAAATACCACTGAGGATCAAATTATAGTCGAATTGACAAATCATCTAAATTCAGTTTATCCGACATTTCAAATGAATCGGGACGATTCAATTTAGAAGGGGGAGAGTTATCCAGCTCATGATCCCAGCCTCTTTACCCAATTTATAAACAAACTCTTCATATACAATTCGTAGCTGAGAACGCTTTCCAGCTCGAGCGCCCAGCCGCCTTACTCAAGTCGTAAACAATTTCCCATAAACAATTCTTAGCAGGGATCCCTTACTCAGCGTTCCCACAGAATCCCAATTAGCTCCCCCACTTCAATCGAAGTTCATTATTAAGATTCAATTGCGACGCAGTCCTCCTAACATAAACTAAGCTGGGTCCAGCTAATGTAAACACAAGCTTCCGGTCAACACCCGGCGAGCCCCAAAACTGCAGCGTAATCCGTTTGGCAATTGAGCAGAGAATTAAATCATCCGATTTCCCGACTCTCTTGAGTCCAACCCTTGTCCAACTCTTAATGAGTTCCCCAATTCTCTTAAGCCGAGGTTTGATTATCAGATAAGCGGCTCTTGGCCAGGCAGTCCGTTTTTGCATCCGAGAAGATCGGTTGTATAAGAAGTTAATTGTGAACCGCCAAGAATAAATGTCGATACTAAGGAAATGTTGTGAAGTTTAAACTTAGTGAATAAAAAATAAAAATAAATTTTTTTAAATAACTTACAAGTTAAGTTATTAATTTGCATGTGGCCCTTTTATTGCGGTCAGGTAATTGACAGGTGCGCGTGTTCGGGTTACTCTTTGATTTGTTGATTGAGATAGGAATCTTTAAGGAAATTTTAAAGGTTTCCAAAAAGTCGCGACGGGAATTCGATAGTATCTATTATGATACTATAGAAGAGTTGGACATCCTGAAATGGCACTTGGTGGATTTGCAGAACGAAAACAATATCGATTCCCATCTCTTTAATATTGAAAACGTGGAAAATCGAATCACCGAGCTGATGATAGAGACAACCAAGTTTCAACACCAAATTGATCTTCACGATGTGGAAATCGAAAATAATCCGCTGTCACGACTGCCACTGGAAGTTAAGGAGATGATTTTTCGTATAAGGGATTCAATATCAGACTTAGAATGTCTTAAATTTAATGGTGAGACAGACCAATGTGAGTTGGTCAGCGCTATGTCTCGCGAGGACGACCCTATCTTAATATTTAATCTTAAAAATAGATATGATGCAATATCATTTAATATTAATAATTGGGAAACTCTATTGATAAATCTAAAAAATTGTAAGATTTATTATGAATATTATTTGAATGCAATTAATGAATAATTTTCTGAAATAAATAATTTTGAAAAAAATACAAATAAGAATTATGTATTATTCATGGTATACTATCACAAAAACATTATTATCTCTGTTGGCTTAATAATTTAAATCTAAGAATAAAATGAACTCCAAAACCAGTTTTTGAAATTTTTTAATATTGATTGGAAGAAAAGAGACGGAAATATATTGTGCATTACAGATACCTTGAGAGTCAGTTCTATGAGGTTGTAAACCAGTGTCTGAATGGTATGGAGTTGGCAGCCATTTGTTAAAAATTGGTATTCACCAGCGGGAATCTGTAAAATCAATAAATTAGAAAATTAAACTGCAAATACTAAACTCTTCACCAGGGATTGTATATGGTAAATTTAATTGTAGGTAAGTCTTCTCTGTTTAGTCTGATATCTTTTACTATATTCTGCTAGTTACATGTTATGAGTTAATATCTGGGATTTCGGGTGCTCAATAATCTTATAAAATGATAAAAGTTTAACAACCTACTGTTAGGAAAAGATCGGAGATATAACGAAAATAAAGTAGAGGATGCCATTAAGAAGGGAGGTCAGAACCAGTTTACAAATTGTGTACATTGATTAGAAAGGAAAAGAGAAAATCAAAAGAAATGTACAGTTTAGGTAGCTGGGGCAGCCATTGGAAAAGTGAAATCTGTTACAGTGGTGGTTGTGGCTAGGGGTTGAAGCATGCAATACAATTCTAAACCTGTTTACATGATGGATAAAAGGATGTTAGTTAGAGAAGGATGGAAATATCTTAAATATGAATTACAAGTATCCATCTATGTTGCGGAGGTTGGTCGGGGTTGACAAACCATCATTATTAAATATGAGGAACATACATTTCACCGGTGGGGAATAAGAGGGATCCAAAAGATCAATTTTATGAGAGAAGACTAATACTGTTTTTGGTAAATTAAATAGACACATGAAAACTTATTACTCAATTAGTTAGTTAGAGAATAGTTAGAGAGTTAGTTAGTTAGAGAATATCATACAACTAGATTTATCAAGCATTTTGATGGAAAAATCAAAGCATTGAATTAATATATATTTTTTTATTATCCAAATAGAAGAAATTTCGTATTTGGTCAAGGGATAATATTCCATGAATTTTTCCATTACCTTGACCTTTGCGCCTGCATCAAGGCATTTTAGCAATCCTTTGTAACAACTATTTGTGTTGTTGGTAACAGTTATAAATTGTTCGCAAATAAAAAATACTTTCCTAATTATATATTTTATGACCTCTTTTATGAAGGGATAATATTCCATGAATTTTTTCCAATACCTTGACCTTTGCGCATGCGTCGAGGCATTTAAGCAAATCCTTTGGAACAAGTACTAGTGTTGTTGGTAACAGTTATAAATTGTTCGCAAATAAAAAATACTTTCCTAATTATATATTTTATGACCTTTTTTTATGACCTTTTCGCCTGCGTCGAGGCATTTTAGCAATCCTTTACACCACCATCGGTGTTTATTGTAGGTAACCAACTTGACTCTGGGGTTATGGTACGGTTAGCAATGGATGGTTTGCTTAATGGGATTTAAATTATCGGTGACATTTTTGGAGAAACGATACAATTGGTCATTTAGGTGTGGGTATACACATTTGTTATGGTGATAGAAAATGGGATAATCACAGTGTTTTTTGTTTTTTACTGTATTACGTCGGAGCGATTTCAATTACTTTCACAATTATAGTTAGTTTTAAATCGTTTTTGACATTCATATATTTTGTTCTTTCTAGACATTTTATTGTAGCTAATAACTATAGTTATGGGATGTAAGGCTAGCTATCGTAGTTAAGATTTAACTTATTATACCTACATAAGATAAAAGAACATTAAAAATGGAAATGTTTTATTTTAACAATATACTAGTTAAAGTGGATGATATTAATATATATTCTTAGTATCTGTCATTATGAATCAAAATTGTTTATCAAAACAGCTTCTAAACAGCTTTTAGACAGCTTGTGAACAATTTATTTCTTAATTAGTTTTACAATCACAGGATACATCTTCCCCCAACATAATCGGATATGTTCCTCTAAGTTTTATATATAAATCTTGAGATATTTTGGCTTTGCGTTCTTTCTCACGTACATAGCAAACACATTGAAAATCAGAGTGTAAGTTTTTACTTCACATCGAAAGTCGTCTAGTGATCAGGAATTTTTGATCGTTCTTAACAAAAGACTACAAAAGCTCGTAGACGTTAATAACAACTTGTAACCAGCTAATAATAATTAGTAAACATCAAGTAAAAAGATACTAAACATATATAAACCAGATACTAAACAGCTAGTAAACAACTTGTATACATCTACTAAACCACTTGTATACATCTATTAAGCTTATAGAAACCAGATACTAAACAACTTGTATACATCTACTAAATATATAGTAACCAGATACTAAACAGCTAGTAAACAACTTGTATACATCTAGTAAACAACTTGTGTACATCTATTAAACATATAGAAACCAGATACTAAACAACTTCTATACATCTACTAAATAGATGGTAACCTGCTAATCAGTATTGTAATTAAAGAGTTTATTAAACTAATTCAGAATCTTAGACAATGATGCCTTACTCGTACAAATATTATACAAATAGAATAGAATTAGAAAACTAGAACTAGAAAAATAGTTGACAACAAAAACCGATATTACCCTGTCCCAACACCTCTATCATAAACTTGAATCAGAAATTAAATGGAAAGAAATGATGCTTCCGAAATATGTTATAATATTATTATGGGTTAGAACAAATGAACGCTTTAAAAATAATCCAACATCTGAGCAAGATTACATTGTGAGAACTATTTTACATCTATCTATGGGAACTAAGCGAAAATCTGCGTTTGGAACGAAGATTAATAACCGACATGTTTCTTACAGAGGGATGGAGTAAAAAAATTAATTATATACAAATATACATAAAATATAATTAATTATGCATTTAATGAAATATGTTTACAATAATAAATTATATACAAAAATATTGAATGATCCTACAAATGTTGTATCTGACTGTAATTAAAACTCCAGGTACAAATGAAGGGGAAGTATTTTATTCAATGTCCTTGGGTCTTGGGCATGTGACTTTGATGACGGGCAGGTAATTTATTCAATGCCCTTGGGTCTTGGGCAGGTGACTTTGATGACGGGCAGGTAATGATAGTACACTGCAAGTGTGTTTGGCTAACACATCTTAGAAACTTTAACTTGTGTACTTTGATAGTTCTTAATAAGAGACTATAGCAACTCATAATACTTGTTAATGTTTAGTTACCATCTAAAGTTAAGTACTTTACAGATACTATACAGATAGTAACCATCCAAAACCAAGTACTGTACAGGTACTATACAAAAAGTAACCATCCAAAAACAACACTAAAATGAAAGTAACCATCAAAATACTTTTAAATAACAACTAAATACAACGAGTCCAACGTGTCAAGTCTATGTCGGTATGACTACTACCCTATAAAATTGTATATCTCTGGATAATCTTCAAAGTCAATACCTATTAAATTCTGGATGGAGCAGTGGAGACGAAATTTCTACGTGATCCCCACTTAAAATTTTTCTGTTGTTAAATTGTAAACACGAACTAGTGTTGATGCTAACTAAGAATCTTGGTGAATCTTGAACAAACCAGAAATGAACAAACTTTTAAACTGGAAATTACGAATAAAATTTGGAAAATTCCCCATGTAACTCTGAGCGATTTTTCAAAAATTAAGATGTACGATATTATTAAAAGTTGTGTAAACCTACCAATCGCATTCCAGAGTTTGGATTTATATGTTAACCCCAAATTGGGGTATGGGAGTCAACACAGCTGAAATGTGAAATTGTCGGCTAACAGCGAAAAACCAAGATTTGCCATAATTGGATTTACACTAAATGGAGAACTTATCACAAATAACTTATCAAACTTGAGAGTTCACTTGAATTCTGATTCATATCCATAATAATCTGAATGTTGATTTTAGTAAGAATTAGTATGCTCACCTATATGAAATGTTTACAAGATTTCAATCTAGTTACTATAATCGTGAGTCAGAACCATTTTTGATCCCAAATGAATTTAAATTGAAGGCCCGTTTAGTTGAATATAACCCATTAAACGGAATAGTACAACGAGTTGTTTAACATTAGAAAAATGTTGAAAGATACTGTTTCGATTGATGTTCAAAGTTTCTTTGATAATAATAATAATTTTATTCTAAAAGAAATGGGAATTGTATTCGAAAAATATCCAAACTTGAACAATAGTTTTTTAATAGAACCACCATATGATTTTACTTTGCTAAATACAAAACCTCGAAAGACTGCAATTTGGTTAACCAATACACATCACAAAATTTTTTAAAACGATGGAAAGAACAGTTTTCCATAAACTCGAAAGTATCTAAGGACAATTACAAGCGGAAAACAAATTATTTGTAAAGGTGTGGAAAAGAAACGATTTCTACAGAAGTTTTTTGGGAGTCGTCAGCTCATTAATATCGAGGAAATGGGCTGTCCGCCATTAAACATTTAAAGGAAACCGGTTTCCCTATTGTGAAACACACCTTAAGGGCGGGGTTTGTGCTCTAAACAATGCATACATTATTTTGACATTTTTTAAAAGTAGCTCCAAAACAATAAAATAATTGTTATACATCATTTTAAAGTTGAGACTAGATGAGGAAATTGACTAATTTATTGAACAATTTAAAGGAGAGATAATTGGTCAGCATTTTCAATACCTTCTAAACACAAAAACTATGTTCATGAATCGAGGTGGACTTGATATCAAAACTACCGTTTCTTCTATGCAAATCGCCGGAATCAAAGCAGAAAATTAATTTCTATATATAACAAATATGTTCGCAATACCAAAATAAATGAATAAATGTATTATAATTCTACTGTACGCCGGGGGGCAGCGGGGTACCGTGCTGGCGCTGGTGGAATGGCGTGGGAGGCGACGGCGCGAAAACGGGCGGCGTCGGCGGGCTGGTTCGCTGGGCTTCGGTGGCTTGCTGCTGGTGCGGTTTGCTGCTGGTGCTGATGAAGCTGTAGGGGAGAAACCACTCGAACGCGTATTTGCCCCTTAGTCGGAAATAAATGTGCACAAAAAGTTAACTGGGTAAAAGTAGGCGGGGGTACGACCGCGGTTTATTCAACTGAACTTCAGAAATCGAACTGACTTAGTCTAAGCTCCGCTCTGCGCTCCAAAGCGCAGCGGAGACTTCATGGCGGGAGCTACGAACAGCGCAGGAGAGCGGGAGCGCGAGAGAGCGGGAGAGCGGGAGAGCGGTAGAGCGGTGCAGCTGGATAGCGGGGCCAGTCCAGATTCGCCGGACAGTGGGCCTGAACATTCCGCCCCCCTTGCAATCGCTAGCGTTGCAAAAAAATAACGGAGACGGAACTTCGGCCAGCCGCCTACGCCTCAAGCCTGCGTACAGGCGCCGGAGACGATCCACCCGAACCCCGTCTTCTGGGCTACCGGCAGTCCCTCGTCGACCATGTGGAAGCCCGGCTTTATCACCTTCGGGTAGACGTCCGCGCCCAGGATCAATGAAATCGTGGCTGGCCGGTGGAAAACCTCATCCGCGAGCGGTAGCTCCTTAAATTTTTGGACGACGCTCTCACTGAGCGCACGGATGGGAGTGCGGATGCGCACGTTCGGCTCGATCTTGAGGACCACCTCCAGCTTGATGGCCTCGTCGACCTTCGAACGAATCGTCGCCGTGCATATGCTCTCGTCGCCCACGTTCGTTGTCGGCAACGCGGCGGCCAGGGATGCATCAATGGAGCTTGTCGGGGTGCACGGATCGAAGAGTGCGGCGGTGTCGTATTTCTTTTCTCCGGTCTCGACGATCACCACAGCAGTCGGGAGGACATTAACGCTATGACGCTGGAGAAGTGCGGCGAGCGACGGAGCTGGTGTCGAAGATGCTGAGCGCGGTGGAGGAGAAGGCGTTTGGCGAGTTGGCGGATTTTGCCGGCGCGAACGCTGCGGAGAAGCGGGCTGTTGCTTGGAGCGGGACTTTTGCTTGGAGCCGGACTTTTTCCGGGAACCAAGGTCATGCATGTGCAGCAGCGTGTGATGATCCCGGTTGCACGTTCTGCACCGGTCACCGCTACGACAGCTCCCAGTGGAGTGCTCGTGTGCGAGACAGTTCGCGCAGTACTTGTTAATAAGCACTGCCCGCAGCCGCTTCTCTGCGCTCAGCTTTAGGAACCTCTGACACTTCCGAAGAGGATGGATTCCGCGGCAGACTCGGCATCGGTAGGACTGAGTACCTCGGGTACGTCTGCTATCCAGAGCCTGAGCGCTACGTGGACGGGGGGCCATTTTCCTGTTTAGAGTGTGGATAAGGAAAAAACAAACAGGGCTGATTAACACTGACGTGGATAATGGCTACGGACTAGGGTGTGTAAGAAACGCGGCTCGTTACGAGGTAGTTTTGGGCGGCTCTCTTGGAAGAAGAACCACCTTGGTCACTGGACGTTTGACAATGCCGCGTGTCGTACGAATGTCGACTACGCGGACATTACCATCGGCTCCCGGAAAAACGGAGTCTATTCTTCCGAGTCGCCACTCATTTGAGGGCAAATTGTCATCCTTAATGACGACCAGATCGCCAACACGCAGATTTTCTGTGGGGACTTGCCACTTGTTGCGCTTGTGGAGCTCCTTAAGGTACTCATCCTTCCATCGAGTGCGGAATTGTTGATGGAGAGACTTTAAGTGCTGCCACCGGTTCAGAATGGACTTGGATTCGCCCTTTACTTCATGTTCCACTATGGATAGAAGAGGTCCACCAACAAGAAAGTGCCCTGGTGTCAACGCTAAGAGATCAGTTGGATCCTCGGACATGGGAGATAGAGGTCTGGAATTCAGACAAGCTTCGATTCTCGCTAGGAGGGTGGACAGTTCTTCAAAGGTGTACTTCCGCGTAGCGGTGGACTTGTAAAACAAGGTCTTGAAGCTCTTGACACCAGCTTCCCATAGGCCTCCCATATGGGGTGCCCCAGGAGGAATGAATTGCCAGGTGAGCTGCTGATGACTATAGGCATCGGTCACAGACTCCTTAACGGCTTGCAGGAAGTCTCGGGAAAGCACGGTGGAGGCGCCGACGAAGGTCTTTCCATTGTCGGATTGGACTTGGCGAGGACACCCTCTTCTAGAGACGAAACGAGCGAAAGCGGCAAGAAACTTTTCAGTCGTTAAGTCGGATGTAGGCTCTAGATGGATGGCCTTTGTAGAAAAACAAACGAAAACCAACACATACCCTTTCGTAATGAGACAAGCTCTTCCGGTATAATTTTTTATGTCAAACGGGCCGGCGTAGTCCATCCCTGTGTACGTGAACGGGCGGGAAAAGGACACTCGCTCTTTCGGAAAACTTCCCATCATCTGGACTTGCAATCTCTTTTTGTGGATAGCGCAGACCTTGCAGGAGTTAACCACTGCCTTCACCAAGTTCTTTATTCTCGGAACCCAGTATCTGGACCGATTGAGACGCACCACTAACTGGTTGCCACCATGTAACGTAATGAGATGCGTGAATTTGACCAGAAGCCGCGAGAGTGCACATTCGTACGGCAGGATTATCGGATGTCGTTCATCATACCGCAAACTGTCGGAGGCCGTTACGCGGCCGCATGCCCTGATTACCCCTTTCTTATCTAGAAAGGGCTTCAGGGAGAGAATCGAACTCGCCGCGGGCACAGGACGCTTCTGACTCAAGCAGCGGTATTCTTCAGAAAAATACCTGCGCTGAGTGCAAATCGTCATGAGTTCTTCCGCGGCGGCAACGTCCTGGGCCTCTAGACGGACCCCGGAAGGCGGTGATTGTCTTCGACATCGTTGGACAAATCGATGGACATACGCGAGGACCCGCAAAGCTCTATCTAAATTGGAAAAGCGATCTAGGAAATCTTCTGACGGCATAGACGCCACATGGACTTTAACAGCACGCTTTTCGATCTCAGTCACCGGCAGGTCGGTTCCCTGGCTGGGCCAATGATCGCGTGGACGTTGCAGCCAAGTGGGTCCATGCCACCAAAGCGGGTTATCCACCAGCTCTTGAAGGGGAACTCCTCGACTAGCCAAATCAGCTGGATTATGTTCGGATTGAACGTGCGACCAATTGGCCGCCTCAGTGGACTCGGTGATCTTCGTCACCCTGTTGGCAACGAACGTAGTCCAATGGCACGCTGGTTTTGCTAACCATGCTAGCACAATCGTGGAATCGGTCCAACAATGGAATTTTGAGGTCAGCCTCGGCATATTTGGAAGAATGGCTTCGGCCATCTCGGACAAAAGGAGAGCCCCACATAACTCCAGCCTGGGAAGGGACACCGTTTTGACTGGCGCTACACGCGTCTTGGCCGTGAGCAAGTGCACCATCGTCTTATGGCCCACTTCTACGCGCACATAGATCGCAGCACCGTATGCCTTTTGCGAGGCGTCACAGAATCCGTGATGCTCTACGCGGAACTCTGGACGGAAGGAAACCCATCTGGGTATTCTGACCTGGTCTAGGACCGAATAGCTCTGAAGAAAGCTGTTCCACCTTTGGCACAGCTCACTTGGAAGTTTATCGTCCCAGCCTAGATCCTGAAGCCAAATCTCTTGCATAAAGATTTTGGCACACACAACAAATGGAGTGAGCCAGCCTGCTGGATCAAACAGCTTTGCAATTTGGGAAAAGACTTGGCGTTTCGTGAGGGAGATTTCCGTTGCTAAATCTGGTGGGACGAAAAAGAACTCATCGGACGCCGCCTTCCATCGTACGCCGAGAGTTTTGGCTGTGCTCTCAGTGTCGATCACGACAAAGTCGGTTGTCAGAAGATGATCGCTTTAGCTATGAGCTAATATTTCTTTGTGGTTGGAGATCTAGAGCACTTTGTAGCTCGCGAACAATGAACTTAGCGTCCTCGGCGGAGTCAGCTCCCGAAAGGGCATCGTCTACATACATATGATTTCGAATGACGTTGCCCGCTCTTGGATGGCTGAGCTGCACGTCAGTTGCCAGCTGTTGGAGGACTCGAATGGCCAGGAATGGCGCGCAATTGACTCCAAAAGTTACCGTCTGTAATTCGAAATCTCGAATGTGCCCCTCGCTGTTGCGGAATAAAATGCGTTGGAACGGGGAATGCTTCGGATCTACCCATATCTGCCGATACATTTTCTCGATATCGGCACTGTAGACGTATCGGAAATATCGCCACTTCAGGATCTGGATAGTTAGATCGGACTGTAAGACTGGGCCAGCATGAAGGATATCATTTAAGCTGACCCCATTCCCTGAAGGGCTGGAGGCATTGAAAACCACACGTAACTTAGTGGTTGCACTTTCCGGCTTGAGCACGGCATGATGCGGAAGGTAATAACTGGCAGAATTATAGGTAGGACGGACCTCTTTCATGTGATTGAGGTCGAGATACTCTTGAATCACGGAGTCGTATTTGGCTTTCAGCTGACAGTCCCTCTTCAGGCGTTGCTCGGTTCTTAGGAACTGCGACAACGCGGAGGATCTGGAGTGACCGAGGGCGGATTTTACGTTCTGAGGATCACGAAACGGAAGACTTACGACATACCTGCCGTTATCGTCTCTCGTAGTCGTTCGGAGAAAATTTTCCTCACAAGCCAAATCGGAAGATTTTGTCACTTTTACTGGCAGATCCTCCACCTCCCAAAATTTGGTGAGAAGCCTATCCAGGGACGTGTCAACTGTGTGGGAGATTTGTGTGGAAAAAACGGAAATCTGATTTTCCCTTGGAGCAGGAACGGGTCCTGTTAGGATCCACCCGAAAATGGTTTCTTGCCCGAGGAGAGAGCCACAAATATTCGGCCGGGTGCCGCTTAGGAGAATGGATGGCAGTATGTCGGCCCCGACCAGAATATCTATCTGTGCACTCTCGTAGAACTTTGGATCCGCTAGTGACAGTTCGAGAAGATCCCGTAGAAACTGTTGCGGAATCGGACATAATGGAAGGTTTCCAGCTAATTGAGGAAGAACATAGGCCGTCGTGTTTATTTGCAAGCCAGGCCTGGTCGGCGAACGGATGGTAAACTGACAGAGCTTTTTGGATTCAGCGGATACTGTCTGGTTTAAGCCTGATACTTGGGCTCGGATTACCTGGTGAGGCAACTTAATTAGTTTAAACAGCCGCTCAGAAATGAAGGTTGCCTCTGATCCTGAATCTATCAAGGCACGAGCTTTAAAATTCGACCCCAAGTGACATATGTCAATTATGGCGGTGCCCAGCAAGACGGATCTATACCCCGTCGCGAAGTAATTTTGTACTGTAGAGTCCGTGGACCGGGAAGCGGTGACAACTGGTGTACTTGGTCTTGATCTGGGTCTTGGGGCGGGATTCGAAGGCGATTGGGAGGAGTTGCCTCTGTGTAGTAAGGTGTGATGGCGGCCGCGGCACGTAAAGCAACTATGAGTGCTCTCACAATCACGCAGCTGGTGCCCTCGTGCGAAGCAGTTTAGACACAGCTGCTTCCTCTTTATGTATGCCGAACGCTCGTCGACCGTCATCTGGAGGAACCGTGCACATGTGCGGACAGGATGGTTTTCCTTCTTACAAAGGTCACATCCTTTTGGCTTGGGTGCTACCCTTGTCTCGTAAGAATTTATTCTTCGAGGCGCTGCAGTGGGGGCGGATGTTTTTGGCAGAGATTGACTCGATCCCGACGGCCGTACGTCGTCTATGGCTTCTAAGGTCCGGTGACGCTCCGTAAGGAAGGCGTTCAGTTCCTGCCACGTCGGAATCTCTGCCTTGTTGTGCAGGGACTGTTCCCACAAGGATAGCGTGAGCTTAGGAAGTTTGGAGGAGCACATGTACACTAGGAGGCAATCCCAATTTTCTGTTTCAATTCCGGACATTTCTAAAGCCGTAAGGCAACCCTGGATGGTACGTTGAAGTTCACGGATAGCTGACCCAGATTCCTGATTAACGGACTGCACATTGAAAAAAATTTTCAGTTGGCTATTTACTAACAACCGCTTGTTTTCGAAACGCTCAGTTAGGTTAGCCCAAGCTGTGCATCGCCGCTTGTTTTGGCATTTAGGTGAAACAATTTTTCGACTGGCGTCAGCCTTGGATTGTTTATGTAAATGGCCGTAAACAGATCCCTAAAGGTCGGCCACCGCAGATAATCTCCGGTGAAAACCTCGGTATCGCACGGAGGCAGCCGACATCCAGAGGGAATGTAAGACTGGGTAGGAACAGCTTGAACTTGGGGAGCCTGGGCTATCATATCCGCGATCTGAGCTACACACCTCTCGTAAACGGAATAGCAGTAGCCGTATTTAGCCTTGAGAACTGGTAAACTATCAGCTGCACTGTCTCCGGCTTCTGCTATGCACCCGGTGCATTCATCGTATTCTGCCTTGATGTGGTCCCATAACGCGCGTATTTCTTCGCGGCGGATGTTCAGCATGGACAGAGTAGGAGGGATCGGCGAAGGAGTGTTTGCTCTGGATTCAAACTCACTCAGCCGATCTGAGACCTCAGTAAATTTGCTTAGAGCGATCTGGGAAGGTGTTAGTGCCATTTTGACGTTTGCACGGGTGACCCTTTTTCGGGGCGACGAGGTCTTGGCAGTTAGTTCGGGTGTGGGCGGATCTACGGATATGCCTGGGACTACGGCAGGTGGAATAGACAACTTGTTGTTATCACTTCCAGCGGACATTTAAAGGGAAATTACCTTTACTTGGGTCTGAATCTGTTCGCCTTTGTTTATGTCGGATAAATAGGAAACCTGGCCCACTTCTGGAACAGTGGAACGAGGTGTCGACAAAAAAGTAGTGGATCGGAGAAATAGAAATTGGAAGCAAGTACCGACCTGGTTACTTTGCGGAATTAAACCCAATAATACGGATTAGGAACAGTGAGTGATGAGTTCGAATATCACCCGTTGAGAAGTAATACTATAATATTTAACCCTTTTGGTATATGTATTATGGTTGGGATCAAGTTTGGTATATTTTTGCTGGTATTTTTTGCGTTTGGATAAATTGAGGGGGAAAAATACCAACTATGTGTATATATATAGTCCCCGGTGGAGTAATTGTAACCTTTTCGCCTTTATTTAAACTTCTGAATGAAGAAAAAATACCAACATTTGTTGGCCGGAGGATGCGATCGGTTGATTATTTAATATTGGTGTATTGCTTTAATTTTATTTAATATTTCGAGCGAAAAATACTATAAATATACCAAAAAAATGGTGGACGGAGGATGCTATGCATGCAGTGGAGTGCTGGTATTTTTCCCGTTTAAATAAAATAAATTTTACGGAGTAAATACCAAATACTAAAAAGTTTGACGGTAAATAAAACACAATGACCAAAAAATTTTCACGTCGGTTGGTGTAATTTTTGTATTTTATTATTTTTTACCGGATGGCCGACGGAAAACTTTAATTAGTCGGAACGGGATGGTGGAGTTAAAAATTATATGTGACTGTATGTAGATATGTGTATATATGTAGATATTTGTATGGATGTAGATATTTGTATGGATGTAGATATTTGTATGTATGTAGATATTTGTATGTATGTAATATATTTGTATGGATGTAGATATTTGTATGTATGTAGATATTTGTATGTATGTAATATATTTGTATGTATGTAATTTTCGCCGGTTTTAAATTTATTAAATAATTATTGCCGGCGGGGTATGTGTTGTTGTGGAAGTTTTCGATTTATTGTGTGTGGACTGTATTTGGAAAAACGATAAAATATGTGCAAGTATTTTAGCGGCTGCGGATATACAGAGAGAAAAATCTTTTGGGGGCCTGAATTGGCAGAACACTAGAAATTTAATAATTCTCACTGTATGCTTGGCTTATATTTGCACAATATTTTTTCTAAACTTGGAATTTTTTCTCGATTTTGTATATGTGTATGTAAGTATGGATGAGCGGCCAAATGCAATTAAAAAAGGAGTCGGAAAAAATTGGCAATATGGCCGCACGTAGC
This sequence comes from Drosophila suzukii, assembly GCF_043229965.1. NCBI lineage: Eukaryota > Metazoa > Arthropoda > Insecta > Diptera > Drosophilidae > Drosophila > Drosophila suzukii. The sequence continues at coordinate 6,549,750 of NC_092085.1, forward strand.
AAAAGGAAAATCGAAGAAAAAAATGGCGAAGTAATTTTTAATTGCCGTTGTCGGATTTAATCGGACTAGGATTTTGGACAAATCGTACAGAAAGTCAAACGAATTATATTTTCGAGTGGCTGACTGCAGACCGGCAATTAATAAGACGAAAAGCTTTACTTATCTTATCCGGCTCGAAGGACCAAAATGTACGCCGGGGGGCAGCGGGGTACCGTGCTGGGGCTGGTGGAATGGCGTGGGAGGCGACGGCGGGAAAACGGGCGGCGTCGGCGGGCTGGTTCGCTGGGCTTCGGTGGCTTGCTGCTGGTGCGGTTTGCTGCTGGTGCTGATGAAGCTGTAGGGGAGAAACCACTCGAACGCGTATTTGCCCCTTAGTCGGAAATAAATGTGCACAAAAAGTTAACTGGTTAAAAGTAGGCGGGGGTACGACCGCGGCTTTTTCAACTGAACTTCAGAAATCGAACTGACTTAGTCTAAGCTCCGCTCTGCGCTCCAAAGCGCAGCGGAGACTTCATGGCGGGAGCTAGGAACAGCGCAGGAGAGCGGGAGCGCGAGAGCGGTAGAGCGGTGCAGCTGGTGCAGCTGGATAGCGGGGCCAGTCCAGATTCGCCGGACAGTGGGCCTGAACATTCCGCCCCCCTTGCAATCGCTAGCGTTGCAAAAAAATAACGGAGACGGAACTTCGGCCAGCCGCCTACGCCTCAAGCCTGCGTACAGGCGCCGGAGACGATCCACCCGAACACCGTCTTCTGGGCTACCGGCAGTCCCTCGTCGACCATGTGGAAGCCCGGCTTTATCACCTTCGGGTAGACGTCCGCGCCCAGGATCAATGAAATCGTGGCTGGCCGGTGGAAAACCTCATCCGCGAGCGGTAGCTCCTTAAATTTTTGGACGACGCTCTCACTGAGCGCACGGATGGGAGTGCGGATGCGCACGTTCGGCTCGATCTTGAGGACCACCTCCAGCTTGATGGCCTCGTCGACCTTCGAACGAATCGTCGCCGTGCATATGCTCTCGTCGCCCACGTTCGTTGTCGGCAAACGCAACGCGGCGGCCAGGGATGCATCAATGGAGCTTGTCGGGGTGCACGGATCGATAAGTGCGGCGGTGTCGTATTTCTTTTCTCCGGTCTCGACGATCAGCACAGCAGTCGGGAGGACATTAACGCTATGACGCTGGAGAAGTGCGGCGAGCGACGGAGCTGGTGTCGAGGATGCTGAGCGCGGTGGAGGAAAAGGCGTTTGGCGAGTTGGCGGATTTTGCCGGCGCGAACGCTGCGGAGAAGCGGGCTGTTGCTTGGAGCGGGACTTTTGCTTGGAGCCGGACTTTTTCCGGGAACCAAGGTCATGCATGTGCAGCAGCGTGTGATGATCCCGGTTGCACGTTCTGCACCGGTCACCGCTACGACAGCTCCCAGTGGAGTGCTCGTGTGCGAGACAGTTCGCGCAGTACTTGTTAATAGGCACTGCCCGCAGCCGCTTCTCTGCGCTCAGCTTTAGGAACCTCTGACACTTCCGAAGAGGATGGATTCCGCGGCAGACTCGGCATCGGTAGGACTGAGTACCTCGAGTACGTCTGCTATCCAGAGCCTGAGCGCTACGTGGACGGGGAGCCATTTTCCTGTTTAGAGTGTGGATAAGGAAAAAACAAACAGGGCTGATTAACACTGACGTGGATAATGGCTACGGACTAGGGTGTGTAAGAAACGCGGCTCGTTACGAGGTAGTTTTGGGCGGCTCTCTTGGAAGAAGAACCACCTTGGTCACTGGACGTTTGACAATGCCGCGTGTCGTACGAATGTCGACTACGCGGACATTACCATCGGCTCCCGGAAAAACGGAGTCTATTCTTCCGAGTCGCCACTCATTTGAGGGCAAATTGTCATCCTTAATGACGACCAGATCGCCAACACGCAGATTTTCTGTGGGGATTTGCCACTTGTTGCGCTTGTGGAGCTCCTTAAAGTACTCATCCTTCCATCGAGTGCGGAATTGTTGATGGAGAGACTTTAAGTGCTGCCACCGGTTCAGAATGTTCCACTATGGATAGAAGAGGTCCACCAACAAGAAAGTGCCCTGGTGTCAACGCTAAGAGATCAGTTGGATCCTCGGACATGGGAGATAGCGGTCTGGAATTCAGACAAGCTTCGATTCTCGCTAGGAGGGTGGACAGTTCTTCAAAGGTGTGCTTCCGCGTAGCGGTGGACTTGTAAAACAAGGTCTTGAAGCTCTTGACACCAGCTTCCCATAGGCCTCCCATATGGGGTGCCCCAGGAGGAATGAATTGCCAGGTGAGCTGCTGATGACTATAGGCATCGGTCACAGACTCCTTAACGGCTTGCAGGAAGTCTCGGGAAAGCACGGTGGAGGCGCCGACGAAGGTCTTTCCATTGACGGATTGGACTTGGCGAGGACACCCTCTTCTAGAGACGAAACGAGCGAAAGCGGCAAGAAACTTTTCAGTCGTTAAGTCGGATGTAGGCTCTAGATGGATGGCCTTTGTAGAAAAACAAACGAAAACCAACACATACCCTTTCGTAATGAGACAAGCTCTTCCGGTATAATTTTTTATGTCAAACGGGCCGGCGTAGTCCATCCCTGTGTACGTGAACGGGCGGGAAAAGGACACTCGCTCTTTCGGAAAACTTCCCATCATCTGGACTTGCAATCTCTTTTTGTGGATAGCGCAGACCTTGCAGGAGTTAACCACTGCCTTCACCAAGTTCTTTATTCTCGGAACCCAGTATCTGGACCGATTGAGACGCACCACTAACTGGTTGCCACCATGTAACGTAATGAGATGCGTGAATTTGACCAGAAGCCGCGAGAGTGCACATTCGTACGGCAGGATTATCGGATGTCGTTCATCATACCGCAAACTGTCGGAGGCCGTTACGCGGCCGCATGCCCTGATTACCCCTTTCTTATCTAGAAAGGGGTTCAGGGAGAGAATCGAACTCGCCGCGGGCACAGGACGCTTCTGACTCAAGCAGCGGTATTCTTCAGAAAAATACCTGCGCTGAGTGCAAATCGTCATGAGTTCTTCCGCGGCGGCAACGTCCTGGGCCTCTAGACAGACCCCGGAAGGCGGTGATTGTCTTCGACATCGTTGGACAAATCGATGGACATACGCGAGGACCCGCAAAGCTCTATCTAAATTGGAAAAGCGATCTAGGAAATCTTCTGACGGCATAGACGCCACATGGACTTTAACAGCACGCTTTTCGATCTCAGTCACCGGCAGCGGGGTACCGTGCTGGCGCTGGTGGAATGGCGTGGGAGGCGACGGCGGGAAAACGGGCGGCGTCGGCGGCTGGTTCGCTGGGCTTCGGTGGCTTGCTGCTGGTGCGGTTTGCTGCTGGTGCTGATGAAGCTGTAGGGGAGAAACCACTCGAACGCGTATTTGCCCCTTAGTCGGAAATAAATGTGCACAAAAAGTTAACTGGTTAAAAGTAGGCGGGAGTACGACCGCGGTTTTTTCAACTGAACTTCAGAAATCGAACTGACTTAGTCTAAGCTCCGCTCTGCGCTCCAAAGCGCAGCGGAGACTTCATGGCGGGAGCTAGGAACAGCGCAGGAGAGCGGGAGCGCGAGAGAGCGGGAGAGCGGTAGAGCGGTGCAGCTGGTGCAGCTGGATAGCGGGGCCAGTCCAGATTCGCCGGACAGTGGGCCTGAACATTCCGCCCCCCTTGCAATCGCTAGCGTTGCAAAAAAATAACGGAGACGGAACTTCGGCCAGCCGCCTACGCCTCAAGCCTGCGTACAGGCGCCGGAGACGATCCACCCGAACACCGTCTTCTGGGCTACCGGCAGTCCCTCGTCGACCATGTGGAAGCCCGGCTTTATCACCTTCGGGTAGACGTCCGCGCCCAGGATCAATGAAATCGTGGCTGGCCGGTGGAAAACCTCATCCGCGAGCGGTAGCTCCTTAAATTTTTGGACGACGCTCTCACTGAGCGCACGGATGGGAGTGCGGATGCGCACGTTCGGCTCGATCTTGAGGACCACCTCCAGCTTGATGGCCTCGTCGACCTTCGAACGAATCGTCGCCGTGCATATGCTCTCGTCGCCCACGTTCGTTGTCGGCAAACGCAACGCGGCGGCCAGGGATGCATCAATGGAGCTTGTCGGGGTGCACGGATCGATGAGTGCGGCGGTGTCGTATTTCTTTTCTCCGGTCTCGACGATCAGCACAGCAGTCGGGAGGACATTAACGCTATGACGCTGGAGAAGTGCGGCGAGCGACGGAGCTGGTGTCGAGGATGCTGAGCGCGGTGGAGGAGAAGGCGTTTGGCGAGTTGGCGGATTTTGCCGGCGCGAACGCTGCGGAGAAGCGGGCTGTTGCTTGGAGCGGGACTTTTGCTTGGAGCCGGACTTTTTCCGGGAACCAAGGTCATGCATGTGCAGCAGCGTGTGATGATCCCGGTTGCACGTTCTGCACCGGTCACCGCTACGACAGCTCCCAGTGGAGTGCTCGTGTGCGAGACAGTTCGCGTAGTACTTGTTAATAAGCACTGCCCGCAGCCGCTTCTCTGCGCTCAGCTTTAGGAACCTCTGACACTTCCGAAGAGGATGGATTCCGCGGCAGACTCGGCATCGGTAGGACTGAGTACCTCGAGTACGTCTGCTATCCAGAGCCTGAGCGCTACGTGGACGGGGAGCCATTTTCCTGTTTAGAGTGTGGATAAGGAAAAAACAAACAGGGCTGATTAACACTGACGTGGATAATGGCTACGGACTAGGGTGTGTAAGAAACGCGGCTCGTTACGAGGTAGTTTTGGGCGGCTCTCTTGGAAGAAGAACCACCTTGGTCACTGGACGTTTGACAATGCCGCGTGTCGTACGAATGTCGACTACGCGGACATTACCATCGGCTCCCGGAAAAACGGAGTCTATTCTTCCGAGTCGCCACTCATTTGAGGGCAAATTGTCATCCTTAATGACGACCAGATCGCCAACACGCAGATTTTCTGTGGGGACTTGCCACTTGTTGCGCTTGTGGAGCTCCTTAAGGTACTCATCCTTCCATCGAGTGCGGAATTGTTGATGGAGAGACTTTAAGTGCTGCCACCGGTTCAGAATGTTCCACTATGGATAGAAGAGGTCCACCAACAAGAAAGTGCCCTGGTGTCAACGCTAAGAGATCAGTTGGATCCTCGGACATGGGAGATAGCGGTCTGGAATTCAGACAAGCTTCGATTCTCGCTAGGAGGGTGGACAGTTCTTCAAAGGTGTGCTTCCGCGTAGCGGTGGACTTGTAAAACAAGGTCTTGAAGCTCTTGACACCCTTTACTTCATGTTCCACTATGGATAGAAGAGGTCCACCAACAAGAAAGTGCCCTGGTGTCAACGCTAAGAGATCAGTTGGATCCTCGGACATGGGAGATAGCGGTCTGGAATTCAGACAAGCTTTGATTCTCGCTAGGAGGGTGGACAGTTCTTCAAAGGTGTGCTTCCGCGTAGCGGTGGACTTGTAAAACAAGGTCTTGAAGCTCTTGACACCAGCTTCCCATAGGCCTCCCATATGGGGTGCCCCAGGAGGAATGAATTGCCAGGTGAGCTGCTGATGACTATAGGCATCGGTCACATCGGTTAACGGCTTGCAGGAAGTCTCGGGAAAGCACGGTGGAGGCGCCGACGAAGGTCTTTCCATTGACGGATTGGACTTGGCGAGGACACCCTCTTCTAGAGACGAAACGAGCGAAAGCGGCAAGAAACTTTTCAGTCGTTAAGTCGGATGTAGGCTCTAGATGGATGGCCTTTGTAGAAAAACAAACGAAAACCAACACATACCCTTTCGTAATGAGACAAGCTCTTCCGGTATAATTTTTTATGTCAAACGGGCCGGCGTAGTCCATCCCTGTGTACGTGAACGGGCGGGAAAAGGACACTCGCTCTTTCGGAAAACTTCCCATCATCTGGACTTGCAATCTCTTTTTGTGGATAGCGCAGACCTTGCAGGAGTTAACCACTGCCTTCACCAAGTTCTTTATTCTCGGAACCCAGTATCTGGACCGATTGAGACGCACCACTAACTGGTTGCCACCATGTAACGTAATGAGATGCGTGAATTTGACCAGAAGCCGCGAGAGTGCACATTCGTACGGCAGGATTATCGGATGTCGTTCATCATACCGCAAACTGTCGGAGGCCGTTACGCGGCCGCATGCCCTGATTACCCCTTTCTTATCTAGAAAGGGGTTCAGGGAGAGAATCGAACTCGCCGCGGGCACAGGACGCTTCTGACTCAAGCAGCGGTATTCTTCAGAAAAATACCTGCGCTGAGTGCAAATCGTCATGAGTTCTTCCGCGGCGGCAACGTCCTGGGCCTCTAGACGGACCCCGGAAGGCGGTGATTGTCTTCGACATCGTTGGACAAATCGATGGACATACGCGAGGACCCGCAAAGCTCTATCTAAATTGGAAAAGCGATCTAGGAAATCTTCTGACGGCATAGACGCCACATGGACTTTAACAGCACGCTTTTCGATCTCAGTCACCGGCAGCGGGGTACCGTGCTGGCGCTGGTGGAATGGCGTGGGAGGCGACGGCGGGAAAACGGGCGGCGTCGGCGGGCTGGTTCGCTGGGCTTCGGTGGCTTGCTGCTGGTGCGGTTTGCTGCTGGTGCTGATGAAGCTGTAGGGGAGAAACCACTCGAACGCGTATTTGCCCCTTAGTCGGAAATAAATGTGCACAAAAAGTTAACTGGTTAAAAGTAGGCGGGGGTACGACCGCGGTTTTTTCAACTGAACTTCAGAAATCGAACTGACTTAGTCTAAGCTCCGCTCTGCGCTCCAAAGCGCAGCGGAGACTTCATGGCGGGAGCTAGGAACAGCGCAGGAGAGCGGGAGCGCGAGAGAGCGGGAGAGCGGGAGAGCGGGAGAGCGGTAGAGCGGTGCAGCTGGTGCAGCTGGATAGCGGGGCCAGTCCAGATTCGCCGGACAGTGGGCCTGAACATTCCGCCCCCCTTGCAATCGCTAGCGTTGCAAAAAAATAACGGAGACGGAACTTCGGCCAGCCGCCTACGCCTCAAGCCTGCGTACAGGCGCCGGAGACGATCCACCCGAACACCGTCTTCTGGGCTACCGGCAGTCCCTCGTCGACCATGTGGAAGCCCGGCTTTATCACCTTCGGGTAGACGTCCGCGCCCAGGATCAATGAAATCGTGGCTGTCCGGTGGAAAACCTCATCCGCGAGCGGTAGCTCCTTAAATTTTTGGACGACGCTCTCACTGAGCGCACGGATGGGAGTGCGGATGCGCACGTTCGGCTCGATCTTGAGGACCACCTCCAGCTTGATGGCCTCGTCGACCTTCGAACGAATCGTCGCCGTGCATATGCTCTCGTCGCCCACGTTCGTTGTCGGCAAACGCAACGCGGCGGCCAGGGATGCATCAATGGAGCTTGTCGGGGTGCACGGATCGATGAGTGCGGCGGTGTCGTATTTCTTTTCTCCGGTCTCGACGATCAGCACAGCAGTCGGGAGGACATTAACGCTATGACGCTGGAGAAGTGCGGCGAGCGACGGAGCTGGTGTCGAGGATGCTGAGCGCGGTGGAGGAGAAGGCGTTTGGCGAGTTGGCGGATTTTGCCGGCGCGAACGCTGCGGAGAAGCGGGCTGTTGCTTGGAGCGGGACTTTTGCTTGGAGCCGGACTTTTTCCGGGAACCAAGGTCATGCATGTGCAGCAGCGTGTGATGATCCCGGTTGCACGTTCTGCACCGGTCACCGCTACGACAGCTCCCAGTGGAGTGCTCGTGTGCGAGACAGTTCGCGTAGTACTTGTTAATAAGCACTGCCCGCAGCCGCTTCTCTGCGCTCAGCTTTAGGAACCTCTGACACTTCCGAAGAGGATGGATTCCGCGGCAGACTCGGCATCGGTAGGACTGAGTACCTCGAGTACGTCTGCTATCCAGAGCCTGAGCGCTACGTGGACGGGGAGCCATTTTCCTGTTTAGAGTGTGGATAAGGAAAAAACAAACAGGGCTGATTAACACTGACGTGGATAATGGCTACGGACTAGGGTGTGTAAGAAACGCGGCTCGTTACGAGGTAGTTTTGGGCGGCTCTCTTGGAAGAAGAACCACCTTGGTCACTGGACGTTTGACAATGCCGCGTGTCGTACGAATGTCGACTACGCGGACATTACCATCGGCTCCCGGAAAAACGGAGTCTATTCTTCCGAGTCGCCACTCATTTGAGGGCAAATTGTCATCCTTAATGACGACCAGATCGCCAACACGCAGATTTTCTGTGGGGATTTGCCACTTGTTGCGCTTGTGGAGCTCCTTAAAGTACTCATCCTTCCATCGAGTGCGGAATTGTTGATGGAGAGACTTTAAGTGCTGCCACCGGTTCAGAATGTTCCACTATGGATAGAAGAGGTCCACCAACAAGAAAGTGCCCTGGTGTCAACGCTAAGAGATCAGTTGGATCCTCGGACATGGGAGATAGCGGTCTGGAATTCAGACAAGCTTCGATTCTCGCTAGGAGGGTGGACAGTTCTTCAAAGGTGTGCTTCCGCGTAGCGGTGGACTTGTAAAACAAGGTCTTGAAGCTCTTGACACCCTTTACTTCATGTTCCACTATGGATAGAAGAGGTCCACCAACAAGAAAGTGCCCTGGTGTCAACGCTAAGAGATCAGTTGGATCCTCGGACATGGGAGATAGCGGTCTGGAATTCAGACAAGCTTCGATTCTCGCTAGGAGGGTGGACAGTTCTTCAAAGGTGTGCTTCCGCGTAGCGGTGGACTTGTAAAACAAGGTCTTGAAGCTCTTGACACCAGCTTCCCATAGGCCTCCCATATGGGGTGCCCCAGGAGGAATGAATTGCCAGGTGAGCTGCTGATGACTATAGGCATCGGTCACAGACTCCTTAACGGCTTGCAGGAAGTCTCGGGAAAGCACGGTGGAGGCGCCGACGAAGGTCTTTCCATTGACGGATTGGACTTGGCGAGGACACCCTCTTCTAGAGACGAAACGAGCGAAAGCGGCAAGAAACTTTTCAGTCGTTAAGTCGGATGTAGGCTCTAGATGGATGGCCTTTGTAGAAAAACAAACGAAAACCAACACATACCCTTTCGTAATGAGACAAGCTCTTCCGGTATAATTTTTTATGTCAAACGGGCCGGCGTAGTCCATCCCTGTGTACGTGAACGGGCGGGAAAAGGACACTCGCTCTTTCGGAAAACTTCCCATCATCTGGACTTGCAATCTCTTTTTGTGGATAGCGCAGACCTTGCAGGAGTTAACCACTGCCTTCACCAAGTTCTTTATTCTCGGAACCCAGTATCTGGACCGATTGAGACGCACCACTAACTGGTTGCCACCATGTAACGTAATGAGATGCGTGAATTTGACCAGAAGCCGCGAGAGTGCACATTCGTACGGCAGGATTATCGGATGTCGTTCATCATACCGCAAACTGTCGGAGGCCGTTACGCGGCCGCATGCCCTGATTACCCCTTTCTTATCTAGAAAGGGGTTCAGGGAGAGAATCGAACTCGCCGCGGGCACAGGACGCTTCTGACTCAAGCAGCGGTATTCTTCAGAAAAATACCTGCGCTGAGTGCAAATCGTCATGAGTTCTTCCGCGGCGGCAACGTCCTGGGCCTCTAGACGGACCCCGGAAGGCGGTGATTGTCTTCGACATCGTTGGACAAATCGATGGACATACGCGAGGACCCGCAAAGCTCTATCTAAATTGGAAAAGCGATCTAGGAAATCTTCTGACGGCATAGACGCCACATGGACTTTAACAGCACGCTTTTCGATCTCAGTCACCGGCAGCGGGGTACCGTGCTGGCGCTGGTGGAATGGCGTGGGAGGCGACGGCGGGAAAACGGGCGGCGTCGGCGGGCTGGTTCGCTGGGCTTCGGTGGCTTGCTGCTGGTGCGGTTTGCTGCTGGTGCTGATGAAGCTGTAGGGGAGAAACCACTCGAACGCGTATTTGCCCCTTAGTCGGAAATAAATGTGCACAAAAAGTTAACTGGTTAAAAGTAGGCGGGGGTACGACCGCGGTTTTTTCAACTGAACTTCAGAAATCGAACTGACTTAGTCTAAGCTCCGCTCTGCGCTCCAAAGCGCAGCGGAGACTTCATGGCGGGAGCTAGGAACAGCGCAGGAGAGCGGGAGCGCGAGAGAGCGGGAGAGCGGGAGAGCGGTAGAGCGGTGCAGCTGGTGCAGCTGGATAGCGGGGCCAGTCCAGATTCGCCGGACAGTGGGCCTGAACAGCTACAAAATAAACTTCTGACTTTTTATTTCGAGTTAAAATTACAGGTACGGAGAATGGAAAATATTTCCTTGACTGAGATATGTCGGCTACTTGTAAGTGTTTGCGCGGTCGTGATTTCAACCCCTATTATGGGAACGTATTAGAGCTAGCAGTCAGCCGTGAGGTCGTTGGCATGAGGCCCATGATCTTGTCAATGAGCGTGCGCCTTCTGGGTTGTGCATGTGTCCCTTTTATTGCGGTCAGGTAATTGACAGGTGCGCATGCTTATTGTCCCACTACTAATTTGTCTAAATACCACCTTTAAAACATTATGGTTTAAGCCTATGACACATTCCTGTACAAAAACCCGTTTTAAAGTTATTATTCAACAAAAAAAACTAAATTTACCAGTTCAGAGCATCCCTTACTGCCTGAGCATACAAAATATATTTACAGGTCCTAGAAATGTAAGATAATGTTAAACAGCTTAAGAAAAGAAAAGAAAGAGATATAAATAGCCAAATTTTGTATACCCCTAACTTGTGAAGTCTAAATACCACCGTTCAAAAATTATGGTTTTAAGTTTTTTTTTATAAATTCGATTTTTTTTAGCCTTTCTCCTGATTTTTTTAAAACGGTTTTAACGATTTTAAATAAAATTTTAAGGTGTATAGCTCTTGAGATTTCTCAACCTTTGGTATACGACACATTCTTGTACAAAACCGAGTTTCAAAGTTATCTATCAACAAAAATGACCTCATTTACCAGTTCAGAGCATCCTTTACTTCCTAGCATTGACTGTTTTTGTGCAAACACAAAATCCAAATCAGCTTCATATAAGAAACATTAGTTCTACCACTTTTAGAAAAACTAGCTAGTTTGCCGAGGAAACATATATAAATAGCTAGATTTTGTATACCCGTAACTTGTGAAGTACTGAAGCTACAGGCTTGTGCTATACGTCGTTAGAAAGGTATTTCGAAATACTATGTACTCTTTTTAAATACGATTTGTCTAAATACCACCTTTTATAAGTATGGGCCAAAGTTATTTTTATTTAGAATTTTTAGACTTTTCCCTAATTTTGCACAAACGGCTCTAACGATTTCAAATAAAATTTTAAGGTGTATAGCCCTTGAGACTTGTCTACTTTTGATATACGACACATTCTTATACAAAAACCCAATTCAAAGTTAATAATCAACAGAAATGAATACATTTTCAGTTCAGAGCATCCTTTACTGCCTGAGCATACAAAATCTATTTACTTACTTAGTAGCTGTTAAAACCGGTTGCGGAGGTTTTTTAGGTGGTTTTAAATGTATTTTGTATGAGTTGTTATACCCGTTACTCGTAGAGTAAAAGGGTATACTAGATTCGTCGGAAAGTATGTAACAGGCAGAAGGAAGCGTTTCCGACCCCATAAAGTATATATATTCTTGATCAGGATCACTAGCCGAGTCGATCTAGCCATGTCCGTCTGTCCGTCTGTCCGTCTGACCGTCTGTCCGTCTGTCCGTCTGTCCGTCTGTCTGTCCGTCCGGATGAACGCTGAGATCTCGGAAACTATGAGAGCTAGGCTATTGAGATTTGGCGTACAGATTCCTGAGCTTCTTACGCAGCGCAAGTTTGTTTCAGTAGACTGCCACGCCCACTCTAACGCCCACAAACCGCCCAAAACTGTAACTCCTACAGTTTTTATGCTAGATAGAAAATTTTAACTGAAATGTATTTTTCTCATCAAAACCTATCGATTGACCTAAAAAAAAGTTTGCCACGCCCACTTAAACGCCCACAAACCGCGAAAACCTGTGACGCCCACAATTTGCATGCTAGATAAATAATTTTAACTGAAATGTATTGGTGTCGTCAATACCTATCGATTGATCCAAAAATAATTCTGCCACGCCCACTCTAACGCCCATAATGCTTAAATCTGTCTACCGCCGGTAGGTGGCGCATTTTAATTTCGCTTTGCTGCTTGCATATCTCCATTTCCCTTTGAATAACGGGTATCTGATAGTCGAGGTACTCGACTATAGCGTTCTTCCTTGTTTTTAATTGCAAGCGTATACTCATCCCATAATCAGTGTGTTTGGTATTCCACGGAACCCTCCCGTTTTATTGCATTTCAAATATGGTGACCCCTCGTTATCTTCTGAGAATGAGCAGGAGAAAGTGAACCCGAATCTCACCCCCTACCCTCGAGTCCTTGCTCATGACTGCTTGTGCGCGAAGGTGTGAAATTTTAATTTGGTGAGTTTTGTTCAAAATGTGCAGTTTTTATTTTAGAACAGAGAATTATACCATTGGAAAGGGCTTGAAAAATGCTTTCCAATGATACCAAATTTTCAGGTCATCGTCGTTTTTTGCCTTTTTCAGTCGAGTAGTGGGAGTAGCGGCGGTTTTCGCAGCGGCGGTTTGGACGCTGCCGAGACTGCCGCTGCGATGACCGCCGCTTTGGTCCTATACTCTAGTTTTTCTTATATGTTATACGATTCCTTTTGAGGAGTGTGTCTAGGAAAAATGAGCTGAAGAATCACTTTAATGTTCAAGTTGTATAAGACTTATAGGATCACTTTTCAGGGCTGAGGATATCGAAATTGTTTGTGTCTACGATAAAGTTAGAAGTTAGTGTATAGAAAAATTAGCTGAGGATATCGAAATTGTTTGTGTCTACGATAAAGTTAGACGGGTGTGTATAGAAAAATTAGCTAGTGGGATCACTTTAAGGTTTATGTTTTAAATTTCTTATTGGGAACACTTATCAGGGTTTATATCTAAAGGCCACCCAATAATATTTATGTGTAGGATAAGAAGTTTAGTTTTAAGAATTTCTTAAAACGGTGCACTGAAGCGGAAAATTTTACCGAATTTCAAATTCTGCCTCCTCCCGTACATTCCCACTACTCGACTGAAAAAGGCAAAAAACGACAATGACCTCCGATACCGTAAGTAATATACCCCCTCACTAAAATGGTATCATTGGAAAGCATTTTTCAAGCGCTTTCCAATGGTATAATTTTCTCTGTTCTAAAATAAAAACTGCACATTTTGAATTATTATGATATAATTGAATTGATTATGGGATGAGTATACGCTTGCAATTAAAAACAACTCATACAAAATACATTTAAAACCGCCTAAAAAACCTCCGCAACCGCTTTTAATAGCTACTCTCAGCTTAAGGCTTAGGAAATTCGAATGGTTGCATCGCGACATCTTATGCCAATGCTGGCCCGAGCTTAACTGACCATTTATTCATATCTTGCTTACACAGAGATTGCCTTTCCTTAACCTATGTCGAAGTTGCACACCTTCGATATTTACCTACATCCAGACCCCTCCTACACCACGTTCACCCCCGGTAACTTGTTATCAATCCTTGTGTTCGTTTTCCTTCTAATAACCATTCTACTGGGGTATTGGGCTGCTCCTTATGTTCGAGAACCAATCGGATTGGTTCTAGGAGTACAACATGCCTGTATGCACTCCCTGTAGATGTAAACCTGTTAAGTGAACATTCTGGACTATAAAAATGACACCACTCAAATTGCTCAGGATCAGTTCTTCAAAAGCCTCAGTACTGCATTCCTATGGATCTAACCGTAGAATTTATCGATTCGGAAAACGAGGTTGAGATTGACAACCTGGAATTACAGGCCACGCAAGATTCTGATCTTGAAATAATCGAAAACTCGGATCTGGACCTTGTGCAGGTTTCCGAAGCAGAAGATTCGGTTGATCGCCTTCTACAAAGCGTATCTCAACGGGCTGCATCGTCGACCCAAAATAGGGACCCAGGATTGGAGTCTCTTGAGTGGAGCCAGTTTCCATTGGGGACTACTACGCAGGTTTTCTTGGAATCCCTTATCACACACGAAGAAGGCTAAGATGTATTTCAGTGTGCACAGGAATTTCAATTGGACGACGACCTATCCAGGCCAGAAGGTGAGGTTTTTCCTAACGACGACCACATCTTTGAAGAACTTATGTGAACTCAACCGCCACCGACTAACCATTATTTAACTTTGCTGGATGATGGAGATAACGACGCATTACTAGATGTTTTATTTGACCTAGATTCTTAACTTTTTAATTATAAATACACGATGCATAAAGAAAAATAAAGTAAAAACTATTTTAAAATTGAGGGCTTTAAATTGTTTTTTACTTATTAAACAATTTTTCTTTGCCTTACAAATACTTTTTAGCTCTGCGTTGTGAACCAATAGACGATGCATATTAAAGTCGTATCGCAACCAAATTTTCCGAGCTTTAGGACAGAAATAACAATAATGAAAGGAGGATTTAGATTTCTGATAGGCGAAGTTGTGTATTTTTAAGGTATGCGCTTTTAGGCCGCTGCGAGTAATAAAGGATTTTGTTTCTGAACACAACTCGCAATGGTACTTCACCATTTCGATGTTTTTAAAAATAAACTGACTTTTCTATAAAAAAATGTATCTTATATAGCATTTGAGGGACAATTCTTACGTTATATATACTAACTTTATTTTAACGCTATTGAAAGATTTATATAAATATAAAAAGAGATAGACATACTGATATGTATTTCTGACTTTATTCTCAAGTATTGCATAGTTTGAATAAGTATTTTGGTACATATAATGAAGACATATTGTTATCTCATTTACTCCACATGAATTGATAGAAATGTATAGTTTTTGACAAGTATAAAAGACCATGTAATTTCTGGTTAAAGAATTAGTATACAACAGTTAGGTACTAGTGCACGACGAATCCAATCTTACGCTGATCAAAAATGGTATGCATATAAATTAAAAGTAAATAATTTATCACCTAATTTTGTTGAATTTGATAGGACTTCTTAGATACCTTAAATGACGTGAAGCCTGTGATTGGCTACACAAAAATTGAAAATCTATGTATTGGATTTGAGTATAAGATCACTGGATGTAAGCTGAAAAAGGCACCATATGGAACTAAAATAGCTCTGTATTTAACTGATAAGGACGATAAAGATGTTTGGATATTTCTACCTAAAAGTTATGTGAACATATTTTCTACAAAGACACCATTTAGGAAATTAAATGAGAATGGAATAACTCATATGGTATATAAAGGAAAAGATATGAACAGATATAGTTGTGCTCAAATTGAATTTTTATCAGTAAATAAGTAAAGTAAATAAGATTCTTCAATATAAAGAGCTGAGTTTTTAAATCCAACAACAGTCTTAAATCAGTCTCAAAAAGAAATAGTTTTCCTTAAAAATGTACGCTCAACAGATAGAACTATTCTTGATGCAATTTGAAGGCATGCTTTTCGAGCAATACCTACAAAGGATGGAGTTCCTAAAAGCTACTTTGGAGGATTTAGAGGAAAAAGAGTTGATCCATTCGAAGTTTGGATTCCATTATAAACTTTATCCCTGGAGCGACGATAATGCCTCATCTGGACCAGACACATGTCAGTGTCATAAGCGGCCTGCACTGAAAGAGGAAGCCCTTAGTCTAATGATTAAATATTATAAGTTAAACAAACGTATTGCTCCAAAACCATAAATAAAACGAATTAATTTTACTTAAATATATATGTTTTTTATTTTTTAAAATGGTTCTTAAACATTTTTATTATTAATTTATCATTAAATGAATAGTCGTTTTTCTTGAATTTTCTTTAAAAAAAAAGTAGTGATTTCTTTTTATTTTTAAAAAGACCGAACAACATACAATAATGTCCGCAAGTGTTAGAAAAAAATCCCTGCAGTTGTTGCTTATTAAAAAAAAATTTATAAGCGTTAGATTTTAAAAATTTTAAAAATTCTATTTTCTGGGGATATTGACCATATGAATCGAAAAATTCTGCTGACCTACGACTATCAAAATAAAAGGCAATCCAATGAGTTCCAGGTTGATCTGAAGTGTCGGTATTCGCAATTATTAGTGCGGGATACTTTAAAATAGTTTTTGGTAACCTATCCGAAGGAAAAACTCCTTTAAAAATAAATTTTGTCTTTGAATGCCTAGAAAGAAAATGTTCAATTTGTAAAGTGTTCATTTTAATAGAGCGTACGAATATTTCTATGCTTATCAATATCAATCATTGAATCGTATTCACAGTATACCAAGCAAGTAACTGCTTCAGCAAGTGGTTCCGACAATCTTCCTTCGATTCTTATAGTACCTTGAGAGATTAAATTTGAACATATAGTTGAATTTGATTGATCAGCAGTTAAGTCAAAGGGTAATATAAAACTGTTTGAATCAAACATTTCCTTGGTAATTTGTAGTCCACGATCGTAATGTTTAATTCCACATGATCTAAAAAGCATATTATAACCTCTTGAGCTTTGAACCTTTTCAGCGTTCGAGTAATCGAACTCCAGAGCCTGCGAAGGAACTTGAACTCCATTAACCAATAGGTTAAAGCGTTGAATTTTAAAATGTTCAAATTGAAATGGGTCTAAGGCTCGGTTTCCTGAGTATGAGCGGTTTTTAACCATACAAAAGGCCAGTAAATTTTGTATTTGACCAATAACTGCGTTGTCTATCGACAGTGTGTTGTTGCCCGGATATATTGTAAATGATTGGACTTCAACCTTGTTGAATGGGTACAGAGCATTTTTTGTTTGTAAAACATGGTGATGAGCCAATAAAATGCTTGGGTTAACTGTTATGTGGTTCATGAAAAGTTGTGCTTCAAGTATCTTTAAATTAGATTCAGTACCAGTTTCCATTAAATAAAACGCTGTTTTTTCAATATTGAAATTGATTCTTAAATCAACATTGTTAACAAGCAGTTTGGCTTGATTGAAAATATCTCCATGAACTTTTCCGAATAACTCAACCTTGTTACTATTTTGAAACATATTTTTAAGGGTTTCTTTCGAGTCCGGATAAACATATTTCCCTGCTGTTATTCTTCCAAAATTGGAAAAATAACCTTGGGAGGCCAAGTGACTTTCAGAGGCGTCACTGCCATAGTTTAAAATTGTTTGCAAATACGCTCTATAGTGATAATTACTATCACTTTGCGATACCAGTATATTATTTAAATAAACTGACGAACTTCTAAATATTGAATGTAGAATATTGTTTACAACACCAACAGCATTTCCTTCAATGCTGTTGTTATCATTTTTTTTAAGTTGCACAACAAGTCGTAAATAAACACTTGATAAATCTCGATACGTTTCACCATTTCCCAAGCAAACAAATTCGATTGAAGAGGCACCGTCCAAAGAAGCAATTGGGTTGTATGAGACTTATTCAGTTCTTAGAATAGAACTTTGCGTGAAGTGTGCCGCAAACAAATCTATTTCACTTTTCATACATTCGATATGCGTACTCATTTTGCTTTAGAAAAAATATCTTTAATATTTAATTTTCTTGTTGATTTTTATGTATGTATGTTGATTTTACGTATGTTTACGTTGTCGCTTAGATGTATAACGAAGTCGTTTTTTCCTATTACCTAGCCTTTTATTTATTTTTCCACTTCCACTTTAAAAACGGGTAATTTTATCAATTGCTTTATTTGAAAGATATTGTAAAGCAATTTTACTTTGTTCTTGAATTATATTTCTTAAAGGCTTTCTCCCAAATTCATTGATTACAGCCTTACCAGTCTCAGCAGCCTGATTTTTTATAGCAGTTATGCCCGAAAGAAAAAGTGGTTTTATGTAATTAAAAAGACCGCTAAAAAAATTTCCGATTCCTCGTCCTTGTTGCACTATATGCGGAGATATGTAAAGACTTCCGATGTTGCTTAAGCCCCCACCACACTGATTTACATAATAATCCTGATAAGATTTCACCATGATGACTATTTTAGTTCTAAATAAATAATATTTGGGTATGCATTATTTATAGTCCTGACCTTCTTCTTCTTCTAAAGTGAAGAGTAACGAAAATCGGAACAGCTGAAGTTTCAAATGGTACCTTATATCCATTGGAATCAGTAATTAGTATTGGGATTTCATTTGGTGGCCATATGTCAAAAGGGTAATATTCAATATTTTTAAATTGAATATTTTTTTCCTTTCCATTATAATGCATTACACGAAGACATCGCGGTCTTTTACTACCTACTGACCTTGGTTTTATTATGTCAGTGTAAATAAAAATCAATCCATTTTCAGGATTCGTTATGAACGGATACATTTTTATACCTAAATGTTTCAGCATTTACAAGACTAACAAACTCGTTTTCTTCAACGACATTTTTATCTTGGTTAGGTGTATATTTAATGTAATTATTCAAATATATGTCTGAAATACCGACTTCCCAATCATCGTTCATGTCTTCTGGAATGTTAACAATGTTTGTAAATGCACACTTTACGTTGTCAGGAAATACATTCATTGAGTCATTACTTAACAATGTGATAAAAATCTCATTTAAATAACCCATATTTGATTTTTATGGAAGTTAATGATAGGAAATCCAATTTAATTTATTTTTACCAGTACTGGATTTTTTGTTCTAACCGATCGCATTAACCTTTCACGTCCTGTTACATATTTAAAATTTTGATAAGGTAAAGTTTCCGTTTTCAATTTTTGTAGTTTTGCTTTGAATTTGCGTTGTCGTTCATTAAGCTTCACTTTGAGCCATGGTTTCTCTAATCCTATTTTCTTTTTATCTGTTTCACTATCTAAAAAAGAGGTATCACTCACTTTTCGTTTATCTGATACATTTTCTTTTTTATTTGAACTAAAATCCTCATTATCACTTTCAGGTGGTAAATCGGGAAACTCAAATTTTTCCGGACGTGAGTGATCGTGCTTTGATGTTGATTTTGATGTGCTGGGTTTTATATCAATCCAATCAGTGGTTTGGGATTCAATTGTTTTGGTTGTAATAGGATTCGCTTTTTGTTCATTTTGAAAATTCCATGATTTATTACGTTTTTATACCCGTTACTCGTAGAGTAAAAGGGTATACTAGATTCGTCGGAAAGTATGTAACAGGCAGAAGGAAGCGTTTCCGACCCCATAAAGTATATATATTCTTTATCAGGATCACTAGCCGAGTCGATCTAGCCATGTCCGTCTGTCCGTCCGTCCGTCTGTCCGTCTGTCCGTCTGTCTGTCCGTCCGGATGAACGCTGAGATCTCGGAAACTATGGGAGCTAGGCTATTGAGATTTGGCGTGCAGATTCCTGAGCTTCTTACGCAGCGCAAGTTTGTTTCAGCAATGTGCCACGCCCACTCTTACGCCCACAAACCGCCCAAAACTGTGGCTCCTACAGTTTTGATGCTAGAATAAAAATTTTATTTCATCAATACCTATCGAGTGACCCGAAAAAAAAGTTGCCACGCCCACTCTAACGCCCACAAACCGCCCAAACCTGTGACGGCCACAGATTTCATGCTAGATAAAAAATTTTAACTGAGATGTATTGGTCTCGTCAATACCTATCGATTGATCCAAAAAAAATTTTGCCACGCCCACTCTAACGCCCATAACGCTTAAATCTGTCTACCGCCGGTAGGTGGCGTATTTAAATCTCGATTTGCTGCTTGCATATCTCCATTTCCCTTTGGTCCCTTTAGCTGAGTAACGGGTATCTGATAGTCGAGGTACTCGACTATAGCGTTCTTCCTTGTTTATTTTGATATTAACTTAATTCTTGACGAATTTTGATCCATTTATCGATATCACTCATTTTTTTAATATTGGTAACAATTTTATATTTATTAATTCATTTCCTCTATCATTGTTTATCAATTTCTGATAGCTGTTAGGATGCATTAAAATTACTTTGCTTAAATTATGTTTATTCTTAATCATATTTTAATAGTTTTCCAAAAATTCCAGAAAGCAATGAAGTTATTAGAATCGGTACAAATCCCCCTTTTTGAATAAGGACTTTTCTCTTAGAGTTTAATGTACGCTTTGGGCACGAAAGGTAGCGCAATGCATTTTTATACTTTTTTAGAGCATTAAGATGGGATTTAGTAACTTTATGGTTTCCCTGTAATGTGTTCAATACAATCTCTACTATTGTTTTTACCAGGTCACTATTACTATTGCTTATAGTTGCCTTACGTAGTCTATTGTCGGCCTTTTTGAGCACATACAATAAATGTTTGTTCGCTTTCAAGCGATTTAGGCTCTTTTTGTAAACCATTTTCATTTAAATAGCACACAGAATATTTTGAATTAAAAATGTCAGATCTAAATCTTAAGAGATCGTTAATGCCCTGAGTGAGATCAACAAGTAAATATCCGTGAGGTTGCTCCGTTACTTCTTTATATATTCTAAATAGCTCCGTGGGGTTTTCTGGGTAAATTTGTCTTGCTAAACATTGAAATTGAAGCTTATCACGAGGATTTTTGAAAGCAACAATGTATTTGGTATTTAGTGAAATATCTCTGGTGTGCGAAGATTTATGAAATATGTTCTGAGTTACCACTGTTACTGATAAATTCCTATGGTGTGATCCTTTTGTAAGCAGCTAACACACATTTTTATTAAAGGCTCCCATCATCAAGTCATCCAATATTAAAAGAATTGGTACATTCGTTTCATTTTCAACTGTTTCAGGGACTCCTTTAAAATATTCAATCTTTTCGAAATTGGGCTTGGCACTCTCCTCTGCATAACACCAAATAATTCGATCTATTGGAATATTAAAAAGATCATTCTTTTTGGTGATTAGATTTTCTAAAAAGGTTGTTTTTCCCGATCCTGAGGGTCCACAAATAAACATTGTAAAAGGATGTATAAATTGTGTAAACATTTTTTTTATTAAAAAAATTTATTTTATTCGGAATGAATTTTAATATATTATATTATTACTAATTGCTTATATAATGTTTTTAAGTTATAGTAGGTTTTATTAATATTCTCTTGATCGCGTTTCTTGGAGCAGTTCTTATCGAAATGAGTATCAGATCCGCAATAATTACAATAAATAAGTTGCGTGTATACATTTTTACGGGGATCATTTCCAAAAAATCTCTTAAAAGAATCCATAATAAGAGACAACCTGATAGGACCATGAATTTCTTTTTACTAAATTTTAAACACATGTGTCACCACTACGATATATTTCATAATTGGTGTTTTCTAAGAATACAAACAGCTTAAATAAATTATTTAATGAACATCGAAGTGGAAGTTTTTTCTTGTGTATTCTACAATTCGTAAAAAAATTGAGTAGTTGAGTTAAACTTCTTCGAATATCTATATCGATTATGTTTGTTGATAAATATTTGATTAAAAAATTCTTTTTAATTTCACCACGAACAAGAACTGTGTGATACTTATTGAGTGGTGTGAGTATTTCTTCAAGACTTGTGTATGGAATACCTCCAGCTGACCAATCCAATCAGTTTACGTTCTGCTGGTTAAGGTGCTGCTGCTTAAGAGCTCCATTATCCAATTCTTTTATGTTATATGGCGGTTTGAAATGGAAAAAATTAGGTATAACAGTTCCAGCAGGCATAAACGCCAGCTCCTTAACGAAAACTTGTTTGTTGTTACCAAGTACATATTGAAAATCTACTATAATGCTTGAATTACGATATACTGTGTTCATCATTGGTTGAGATTTTTTAATCAACTGAGGGTGTGCTTGCTAGGGCTTTCTCCTTTATATACCGGTAAGACTAGAACATATTTACAGTTTATTTAAAGTAGTCTTACCTGATGGACATGTGTGTAACTAAAAGAAATAAAACTTCTCGAAAGAAACAGGACCACGAAGTCATTTTTGGATTCGAGTATTATGTTGTTCATAACTTAAAATTGAAATGTGGTCTGTCAACTACTCGAAAATTTTTGCCGATGGTTTGGATGCAGCAAAGTAAAAATAATTTAATTGGATTTGACAAAGACGAATGGATGCAACTGCTTACGGATAAGGAATTTATTCAGTTGAAACCTGATGCCTGATACAATTATTGATCATCCGTGCTTGCACTCCATAAAATGTAACTTTAGATTTAGGAAATCAGATAATCAGTACGTTTTTGTGATTAATCAGTATGGTAACAAAATTGAGTTCGATTCTGAATCCTGGAGATCATTACTAAGATTAGGCATATTTTTTACTACATTTTTATGTTGGAACTCCATATTAAGACAACAAGTAATATATCTTTACAATAATCATATTATTCCTAAGTGTGTATCTTTACAAAATTTTGATATTCAACTATCTGATTTAGAAAGTACCTATGATAGGGATGTGCAAATAGATTTAACACGATTATGTTTTGAAGTTTCAAAAAGATGCGTTCAGAAATAAAAAGGGATGTTCTTGTATATAAGCAAGCATTATTGACTAAGCAACCATCGTCATCAAATAAAAAATAACACTAATAAATCAACACCTTAAGATGAGCAAACAACAAGTTGTCGATGAAATTCATAAGGCAGCGCGAAAAAACTTTATACGGCGAAAGTTTGTTCAAAGCGGGATAAATGACACATGGCAAATTGATTTAGTTGAAATGATACCGTTTTTGAAAGAAAATAAGGGTTTTAGATATTTACTGACCGTAATTGACACGTCAAAGTGCATACGCCGAGGCAGTTAAGTCAAAGTCTGCCCTGGATGTAGCAGAGGCAATGAAATCTGTTTTTAACAAGGAAGAACGCTATAGTCGAGTAGCTCGACTATCAGATACCCAAAATTTAACAAAAAATATAACAAAATTTAAAATAAGTTAGCCGAGCACTTTGTTCTCTCTCCATTGCTCTCATTTCTCGGCGCAGTTTGCTCTCTCTGAGCGCCGGCTGGGCTTTTTTCTTTGCCGCTAAGTTCGGCCGGCAACTACCCTGCAGTTCCACAATTGAGTTAAGCGCCCAATCATCACGAAGCCGACTGCGACGTCGGCAGAGAAGCCAGCGACGCCGGCAGAGCTGAGCGCAACGGCGGCAAAGCGACGCGCTCTCAGTCGGGAGAAGAGAACGCACAAAAAGTAATTTTGGGCTCTCCCTCTCTCGCCATGTCTCAGACGGAAAAGTGCGTGTGATGGGAAGGAGGCCCAGCAACTAAAATATATAGACTTTTGTGCACCCTTGCCTTTTGAATAATGCAACATTTGTTCGTAAATGATAAAACAACCATTTAAAATAATAGGTTTCTGTTTCCAAATATTTGTATTTCTTACAAAAATTTATAGGTTTATTAATATTATTTAATAATATATGAAGTTTTAAGAATATATTTTTATAAACCGATTTGCATAGTCGGATATGTCTATAAATACCCTGCTTTTATGTGCAAGATGCATAGACCAAACGGGACATGCCAAAAAAACAGAACAACAACGGATTAGCGGAACCGTTGTTGTTGTTGCTTGTTGTTTTTCTGGAAGGCACGCGACTTTTTTCGTCTTTTTCACTTGGGTTTACTTATGTGAAGGAGTTAGAATTGCACGCAATTAAGGTAGTTAAATAAAATAAACCAGTGGTTTAAATGTGATACCTATACGATTCCCAGGTAAGTCTGTCGCAGACCAATATTAATTTAATCAGTGAGAGTAAAATCAAGTTAATGTACATTAAAAAAATGGAAAATACAAGATTCCCAAAAAAACACGGGGCGGAAAAAAAATAGCTGTGAAAAATATTAATTTTTGACGTGAAAAACAACAAATGATGCATATAAATAAACAAATGAATGAATCTGTGAAAAAATTTGAAAATCTTATTGAGTGCTAAGTTCCTAGGGACCAAAAATAAGAGATGTTTGTTTTTATAACTTATGATTTTTTGTATTAATAACATTAAAGCACAATTTTTATTTTTGTGTAAGTAAACAAACATGGCTATTTAAATAAAAATCTCAAACATCTCTAATTTTCCGTCCCTGGAAAATTGTTATTTTTTCCGCATCTGCAAAATAAATAAATGATTTAATAAATAATAAAAAAAATGCATAAATAATTTTTTACAACAAAATAAAATAAATCAAGTGACCGAAAACAAAAGTTTGCAAATTTCTTCTCGATATTTTTTTAATTTTCTTTTATTTTTAGACAAGGCTGATGGTAAATCTATAAAAAAATGGAAGGCTAAGTCGTTCCATCTTAAGCATATTATCCGAGGAACTTGTTCTGTCCCACAACTTGGAGGGGGGCAAAACAAGAGGAGGCTCAGACTACCTAAATTTCGCCCGTGCCTTATTAAGTAAGTTTTTGTTGAGGCTGAAAACTATTGTTTGTAAGTTTAATTTTTAAAAGACTTCTGGGATTTTTACATTGAATGCCAAAGATAAC
This sequence comes from Drosophila suzukii, assembly GCF_043229965.1. Taxonomy (NCBI): domain Eukaryota; kingdom Metazoa; phylum Arthropoda; class Insecta; order Diptera; family Drosophilidae; genus Drosophila; species Drosophila suzukii. The sequence continues at coordinate 6,574,186 of NC_092085.1, forward strand.
ATTTCTTTTATTATAAATAAATCTTACAAATAACGATTACTTTCGGTCACTCGTTTTTATTCTCGTCTTGTTTTATTTTTAAAACTAATTTTTTTCTAATACTAGATGCAATCGCCCTGGTGGATCCATCGGATCCTCCAGAAAAGGAGCTGCAGAAGGCAATGCGGTGCATTAAAAACTTGAGTTGTACCAAAAAAAAAACAACGCCGGCACCAGATGCTGAGGAGGAGGTGCCAGCGATAACACCGGAAACCCCCGAGCTCAAATTTTAAAATAAACAAATACAAATTAAAATTACAACTGAAATTTTTTTGCTGCTAAGCGCTCAACGTGTGCTGAATATGTGCTTTTACCGCTGCTCAATCGAGCGCTCAACATGTGCTGAACGTGTGCTTTTTCTGCTGCTCAAAAAAGCGCTCAAAGGGGCTCTCAAAAAAGCGCTCAATGCGTGCTATTTTTTGAGCACTGATGAACCCTAGGACATGCCTATGTTAATTTAAGCACTTAGTTCCATACAAATTGTGCGCTCATTGAGCGCTCAGTGATGAGCTTTTTGCAGTGATTGAGTGCTGAATAAGCGCTGAATGGTACTGCAGGGTATTTACATACACACACATACACGCGTAAGAACATTTCGCATCGTCTGGCTCTGACGTCATAGCTTTTTTCTTTTGAGGTTTGTGGGCGTTAGAGAGGGCGTAGCAAAATTTTTTTTTGGTCAACCGATAGGTATTGACAAGACTAATACATTTCAGTTAAAATTTTCTATCTAGCATCAAAACTGTAGGATTTACATTTTAGGGCGGTTTGTGGGCGTTAGAGTGGGCGTGGCAGTCTACTGAAACAAACTTGCGCTGCGTAAGAAGCTCAGGACTCTGTACGCCTAATCTCAATAGCCTAGCTCTCATAGTTTCCGAGATCTCAGCGTTCATCCGGACAGACGGACATGGCTAGATCGACTCGGCTAGTGATCCTGATCAAGAATATATATACTTTATGGGGTCGGAAACGCTTCCTTCTGCCTGTTACATACTTTCCGACGAATCTAGTATACCCTTTTACTCTACGAGTAACGGGTATAAAAAGAGTAAAAGTACACCCAAGAACATTCAGTCAGATCATGGGAAAGAATTTTTTAATTCCACTTTTAGGAAATTAATGGATAAATTTGACATAAATCATTATCATTATCGCTTTAATAGAACATTAAAAAATCGTATGTGGAAAATGTTTAGTATGCAGGGTAAATATAAGTGGATTCATAACATCAATTATCTCGTAAATCAATACAATAATTCATATCACCGAACAATTAAAATGAAACCTATAGATGTCTGCACGAAAAATGAAGTTTTTTTTAAAATCGGTATATAATATACCAAAAATATTTCCAAAACATAAATTTTTAGTACGTGATTTTGTTAGAATAAGTAAATACAAGGGAGCATTTATGAAGGGATACGAACCTAATTGGACCACAGAAGTTTTTAAAGTTTTAAAAGTCAAGTCTACATACCCCGTAACATATGAAATACAAGATTATATGGGTACCATTATTAATGGGTCATTTTATGAAGAGGAACTTCAAAAAGTGAAAGACAAAAATGCCTTCCTAGTAGAGAAAATACTAAAAAGGAAAAATAATCAAGTGCTTGTAAAATGGAGCGGTTTCGATTCCAGCCACAACTCATGGATATCTGTAAATGACCTGCTAAAGTAATAAAACGCAACAATAACAAGTTTAATTTTTTATCTATTTATCTACAAATTTTTATTCTTATAATATAAACATATAAACATTTATTTAATAACGGGTTTAATTTTGGCCACTACTTCTTATATGTTCAATATTATAATGACCATGAGCCAATGTATTACAGTTATCTGGTAAAATAGATCTCATATCATCCTTTTAATTAAGACTTATTTTGTTCATAATTTCAGTATAGAGGATGTGCGACCTTCTTCGAATAACTCGCTGGGATCCATAAAATGTTTTATTATATTTTATACATTCTATATAATCTTCATGATTCAGTTTTTTAATAACTGATTTTTTAGCTCCTTTATTTTTTTTATACATTCGTTTTCGTTTCCTTCCTTATCAACTAAACAAGAGTATGCCTTAGCCTTAAGTCCAGCAAAAGAAGTCATAACCCTACCTGCATGTTCATCCTTCATTTTTCCAGGTTCCCTATTATTAGCTTGAACTATATTAAATTTGTTTTCTAGTTTATAATTTGAGGTATCGAATCGTTCAGGATTTTCTTTTATAGTTTCGTAAAAGTCTTCCTCTGAAGATAAAATAAATGAATCTGTATCCATATAAATTATTTTCGAAGAAGGACTTTTAAGTAATAGAAAATTATAATAAAATTCATACATAATAATAGTATATTTCTACGCTTGGCGACCTTTTCCATTGTTTTGCCGTATACTGCATTATTCGTTAACTTAAAAAAATGTTTTCAAAATAATTTTCGGCTAGTTTTCTTTGATCAGTGCTGATTGTGTAAAAGACAAAACCCTATGTATTTTTTTTACAATTAAACCATACAAAGTTGAAGCTGTTTTAAGTGGATAATGTATTCGCATTTATTCGATAAATCAGCTATAAGTTTTTTCTGCTTACCTCCTGGAGGAACTTTGTTTTCTGGACAGAAAGGCAAGTAGTTATGTGAGTCATGCCGATCAGTAGGATATTCTAAATCCACTTCTAATATATATCCTACATTTCCCTCAGCAGAAATATATTTATAATCGAACGATTCCAATTGATCATTACTTATAAATTTAAATCCTGAAAGCGGTAAGGGCCCAACCATATAAATTATTTGCATCAATATAGCTGAGGTAGTTATTTGGTTTACTTGAATCAAACTTAGTTATATATTTATTATTAGCTATAGAAATTCTTTGGGTACATTGAGTTAACCCACCCCTTATCGCTCTTTTTAAAAAGTTGTACATGTCTCCGTCGCTAATAAGTTTTAAATTTACATTAGTATACTTGAGCATAGCATCCCAAGATATTGACGGTGCTGTAACATAGTTAATAGGGTCAAGCTTATAAATTTTCTGACAAATTTTTCTAAAATTTTCGAAAACATCGGTCAAAATTAAAACATCACTTTCTAAATAAAGTTTTATATAATCTTTTATAGTATTACAGTTGAAAGTTTTCCAAACCTTTTGTGCAAAATTGTAATCATCTATACTACAATTTTCTTCGCTGAGAGAATTGTAAAAACTATCAATGTCAGGAATCTGGGTATTCTCAAATTTTTCAAAACTATCTAAATAGTCGTAAGGGAAAACACCCTTCCTACGCATTTGCTTAAATTTTTCTCCCTGGAATTTAGTACTTAGAATTTTAAAATCTTTGTCCTCCATGTAGCTCGATAGTTTTTCTAAACTAGAATTTAAAAATCTAATCGAATCGATATATCTTATTTTATATCTATTTGATGCATTTATTTTAATTGTCTGCCCTAGCGCTTTATAAAGCTCTTTATTACAGGGTATGGGGCTTAAGTCTCCTTCTAATTCAGTAATGAATAAATGTATGTCATATTTAGATAACTTATGAAATACTACAGGAAAGAAGGGATCACTTAATTTGTACTTTTGCTTACAATTTTTATGAATGTGACCCATGTATTTTCCAGAAAATTGATCAAAATATTTGTCCAGGTCGTCAACGTTTATTTCCTTTTCACAGGCACAGCAGTAGTAGATTAATACGGGAGCTGGCTCACTAGGTAATAAATCATGTCAAAAAAGGAGGTGGGGGTGACCCTAATTAGTCACGCATGGTTGCACACAGGTGTTCTAATGACCTAATTAGCATAATTAAGTCAAAAAGGGGGGTGTTGCTGACCCTAATTAGTCACGCATGGTTGCACACAGGTGTTCTAATGACCTAATTAGCATAATTAAGTCAAAAAGGGGGGTGTTGCTGACCCTAGTTAGATGAGCATGGTTGCACACAGGTCACTTAATGAGGTTAGAAAGTGGTGTGTAGGAGTGTGAGAGAGTGGTGTTTTGATATGTCTTGTTTTGTCTTGTCTTTTTCTCACGCTAAAGGTGCGTGTGTGATAGGGGTGTTTTGTCATGCGTGGGATTTTGTGGAGTGCAATGGTTGCACACAGGTCACTATGTTGCTTCTAACTTGGGTTAGAACGCGTTATGCGTGGGCGTTTTGTTGAGTCAATTAGGGTTGTAGGTGACACCTGGCTTGCGTGTGTGATAGGAGGTGTCTTGTCATGCGTAGGATTTTGTGGAGTGCAATGGTTGCACACAGGTCACTATGTTGCTTCTAACTTGCGTTAGAACCCGTTATGCGTGGGCGTTTTGTTGATTCAATTAGGGTTGTAGTGACACCTGTCTACGGTCTTGTAGTCAAAAGGTGTTGGTTTGAGGGATATTAGACCGCATACATTTGTGGTGTTGGTTTGAGGGATATTAGACCGCATACTTTTGTGGTGTGAAACAAGCGTGAGTTCGGTAACCTTCTCCTCTTTAGCGAGCATTAGATGGGAAAGTGAGCGTAGGAGTGTAAGAGGGGTGTTGTTGGTGGTGGTCCCTAACAAAAACGTTGTTTTGTTATGCGTAGGCGTTTTGTTGATTCAATTAGGGATAGTTTTAATAGGTTAGATTCAATTAGGGTTGTAGTTGACATCTGTTAGTGTAACCTGTCTACGGTCTTGTGGTAAAAATGGTGATTGTGGTGGTGGTTCCTAACAAAACAAAAACAAATGAGATCGTTTATTTAGTCAAATACGTTTTTCTTTAATCAAATTTGAAAATGTTTTCTCACGCGCTTATAGAAAGAGAAAACGGTTACCTTCTAAGTTTTCAAAAATGTATGTGTTAAGGAAAAATGTGGATAGTAGTTCAGTTTTAGAAAACTATTCGTTTTACAAGGGGTGTTTTGTCATGCGTATGAATTTGTAAAATTATATTTAGGCGGAGGAGGAGGAGGAAGGGAAGTTGTTTTGTTATGCGTGGGCGTTTTGTTGATTCAATTAGGGTTGTAGGTGACATCTGTCTACGGTCTTGTGGTCAAAAGGTGTTGGTTTGAGGGATATTAGACCGCATACTTTTGTGGTGTGAAACAAGCGTGAGTTCGATAACCTCCCCCTCTTTAGCGAGCATTAGATGGGAAAGTGAGCGTAGGAGTGTAAGAGGGGTGTTGGTGGTGGTGGTGGTTCCTAACAGAATATACACAAAAACGTTGTTTTGTTATGCGTGGGCGTTTTTTTTTTTGTTTCAATTAGGGTTTTAGATGAAATCTATTAGTGTAATCTGTCTACGGTCTTGTGGTCAAAATGTTACGATGCGGAAATCGAAAATAATCCGCTGTCACGACTGCTACTGGAAGTTAAGGAGATGATTTTTCGTATAAGGGATTCAATATCAGACTTAGAATGTCTTAAACTTAATGGTGAGGCAGACCAATGTGAGTTGGTCAGCGCTATGTCTCGCGAGGACGACCCTATCTTAATATTTAATCTTAAAAATAGATATGATGCAATATCATGTAATATTAATAATTGGGAAACTCTATTGATAAATCTAAAAAATTGTAAGATATATTGTGAATATTATTTGAATGCGATTAATGAATAATTTTCTGAAATAAATAATTTTGAAAATATACAAAGAAGAATTATGTATTATTCATATTATCACAAAAACATTATTATCTCTGTTGGCTTAATAATTTTTAATAATTTAATTCTAAGAATAAAATGAACCCCAAAACCAGTTTTTGAAATTTTTTAATATTGATTAGAAGAAGAGAGACGGAAATATATTGTGCATTACAGATACCTTGAGAGTCAGTTCTATGAGGTTGTAAACCAGTGTCTGAATGGTATGGAGTTGGCAGCCATTTGTTAAAAATTGGTATTTACCAGCGGGAATCTGTGAAATCAATAGATTAGAAAATTAAACTGCAAATACTAAACTCTTCTCCAGGGATTGTAGATGGTAAATTGAATAGCAGGTAAATCTTGTCTTTTTAGAGTCTGATATCTTTGACTATATTCTGCTAGTTACATGTTATGAGTTATTATCTGGGATTTCGGGTGCTCAATAATCCCATAAAATTATAAAAGTTTAACAACCTACTGTTAGGAAAAGATCAGAAATATAACGAAAATAAAGTAGAGGATGCCATAAAAGAGGGAGGTCAGAACCAGTTTACAAATTGTGTACATTGCTTAGAAAGAAAAAGAGAAAATCAAAAGAAATGTACAGTTTAGGTAGCTGGGGCAGCCATTGGAAAAGTGAAATCTGTTACAGTGGTGGTTGTGGCTAGGGGTTGAAGCATGCAATACAATTCTAAACCTGATGGATAAAAGGATGTTAGTTAGAGAAGGATGGAAATATCTTAAATATGAATTACAAGTATCCATCTATGTTGCGGAGGTTGGTCGGGGTTGACAAACCATCATTATTAATTATGAGGAACATACATTTCACCGGTGGGGAATAAGAGGGATCCAAAAGATCAATTTTATGAGAGAAGACTAATACTGTTTTTGGTAAATTAAATAGACACATGAAAACTTATTACTTAATTAGTTAGTTAGAGAATAGTTAGAGAGTTAGTTAGTTAGAGAATATCATACAACTAGATTTATCAAGCATTTTGATGGAAAAATCAAAGCATTGAATTAATATATATTTTTTTATTATCCAAATAGAAGAAATTTCGTATTTGGTCAAGGGATAATATTCCATGAATTTTTCCATTACCTTGACCTTTGCGCCTGCATCAAGGCATTTTAGCAATCCTTTGTAACAACTATTTGTGTTGTTGGTAACAGTTATAAATTGTTCGCAAATAAAAAATACTTTCCTAATTATATATTTTATGACCTCTTTTATGAAGGGATAATATTCCATGAATTTTTTCCAATACCTTGACCTTTGCGCCTGCGTCGAGGTATTTAAGCAAATCCTTTGGAACAAGTACTAGTGTTGTTGGTAACAGTTATAAATTGTTCGCAAATAAAAAATACTTTCCTAATTATATATTTTATGACCTTTTTTTATGACCTTTGCGCCTGCGTCGAGGCATTTTAGCAATCCTTTACACCACCATCGGTGTTTATTGTAGGTAACCAACTTGACTCTGGGGTTATGGTACGGTTAGCAATGGGTGGTTTGCTTAATGGGATTTAAATTATCGGTGACATTTTTGGAGAAAGGATACAATTGGTCATTTAGGTGTGGGTATACACATTTGTTATGGTGATAGAAAATGGGATAATCACAGTGTTTTTTGTTTTTTACTGTATTACGTCGGAGCGATTTCAATTACTTTCACAATTATAGTTAGTTTTAAATCGTTTTTGACATTCATATATTTTGTTCTTTCTAGACATTTTATTGTAGCTAATAACTATAGTTATGGGATGTAAGGCTAGCTATCGTAGTTAAGATTTAATTTATTATACCTACATAAGATGAAAGAACATTAAAAATGGAAATGTTTTATTTTAACAATATACTAGTTAAAGTGGATGATATTAATATATATTCTTAGTATCTGTCATTATGAATCAAAATTGTTTATAAAAACAGCTTCTAAACAGCTTTTAGACAGCTTGTGAACAATTTATTTCTTAATTAGTTTTACAATCACAGGATACATCTTCCCCCAACATAATCGGATATGTTCCTCTAAGTTTTATATATAAATCTTGAGATATTTTGGCTTTGCGTTCTTTCTCACGTACATAGCAAACACATTGAAAATCAGAGTGTAAGTTTTTACTTCACATCGAAAGTCGTCTAGTGGTCAGGAATTTTTGATCGTTCTTAACAAAAGACTACAAAAGCTCGTAGACGTTAATAACAACTTGTAACCAGCTAATAATAATAAGTAAACATCAAGTAAACAGATACTAAACATATAGAAACCAGATACTAAACAGCTAGTAAACAACTTGTATACATCTACTAAACATATAGAAACCAGATACTAAATAGCTAGTAAGCAACTTGGATACATCTGGTAAACAACTTGTATACATCTACTAAACATATAGAAACCAGATACTAAACATCTTGTATACATCTACTAAACATATAGTAACCAGCTAATATAAACTAGTAAGCAACTAATAGACATCTACCAATCAGATAGTAACCATCTAAGAATAGCTCATAACAGTTAATAACAGCTAGTAATCAAAGTCCAAGCAGCTCATCATGAATCACGAAAACCAGATGAGTATTGTAATTAAAGAGTTTATTAAACTTATTCAGAATCTTAGACAATGATGTCATACTCATACAAATAGTATACAAATAGAATAGAACTAGAAAACTAGAACTAGAAAAATAGTTGACATCTGAGAAAGATTACATTGTGAGAACTATTTTACATCTATCTATGGGAACCAAGCGAAAATCTGCGTTTGGAACGAAGATTAATAACCGACATGTTTCTTACAGAGGGATGGAGTAAGAAAATTAATTATATACAAATATATATTAAATATAATTAATTATGAATTTAATGAAATATGTTTACAATAATAAAATATATAAAAAAATATTTAGTGATCCTAAAAATTTTGTTGCTGACTGTAATTAAAACTACAGGTACAAATGAAGGGGAAGTATTTTATTCAATGTCCTTGGGTCTTGGACATGTGACTTTGATGACGGTAAGGTAATGATAGTTCACTGCAAGTGTGATTGGCTAACACATCTTAGAAACTTTAACTTGTGTACTTTGATAATTCTTAATAAGAGACTATAGCAACTATAATACTTGTTAACATTTAGTTACCATCTAAAACCAAGTACTTTACAGATACTGTACAGATAGTAACCATCCAAAACCAAGTACTGTACAGGTACTATACAAAAGTAACCATCCAAAAACAAGACTAAACAGAAAGTAACCATCAAAATACTGCTAGGTAACAACTAAATACAACGTGTTCAACGTGTCAAGTCGATGTCAATATGAGTACTACCCTAAAAAATTATATATCTCTGGATAATCTTCAAGGTCAAAATCTATTAAATTCCGGATGGAGCAGTGGAGATGAAATTTTGTACGGGACCCACCTTTAACTTTTCTGTACCATTAAAAAATTTGTTGGGATTTGCTGAGGATTATAAAAAAGTTTTGTTAAATTGTAAACACGAACTAGTGTTGATGCTAACTAAGAATCTCGGTGAATCTTGAACAAACCAGAAATGAACAAACTTTTAAACTGGAAATTACGAATAAAACCTGGAAAATTCCCCATGTAACTCTGAGCGATTTTACAAAAATTAAGATGTACGATATTATTAAAAGTGGTCTAAGCCTACCAATCGCATTCCAGAGTTGGGATTTACATGTTAACCCCAAATTGGGTATGGGAGTCAACAGAGCTGGAATGTGAAATTGTCGGCTAACCGCGAAAACCAAGATTTTCCATACTTGGATTTACACTAAATGGAGAACTTATCACAAATAACTTATCAAACTTGAAAGTTCACTTGAATTCTGAGTCATATCCATATGATAATCTGAATTAATTGATTTTAGTAAGAATCAGTATGCTCAGCTGTATGAAATGTATACAAGATTTTAATCTAGTTACTATAATCGTGAATCACAACCATTTTTGACCCCAAATGAATTTAAATTGAAGAACCCTATTATTGTGGTTGATCTTTCATATCAAAACGAATCAGTAAAAATTGGTCTTATTGATGTGAGAATTCAATAGAACTAAAGACACCAAGTCATGAAAATACCCAAATAGTACAACGAGTTGTTTAACATTAGAAAAATGTTGAAAGATACTGTTTCGGTTGATGTTCAAGGTTTCTTTGATAATAATAATAATATAATTCTAAAGGAAATTGGAATTGTATTCAAAAAGATCCAAGCTTGAATAATAGTTTTTTAATAGAACCACCATATGATTTTACTTTGCTAAATACAAAATCTCGAAAGACTGCAATTTGGTTAACCAATACACATCACAAAATTTTTTGGAACGATGGAGAAAATATTTTCCACAAACTCGAAAGTATCTAAGGACAATTACAAGCGGAAAACAAATTATTTGTAAAGGTGTGGAAAAGAAACGATTTCTACAGACGTTTTTTAGGAGTCGTCAGATCATTAATATCGAGGAAATGGGCTGTCCGTCATTAAACAGGTTTAAAGGAAACCGGTTTCCCTATTGTGAAACACACCTTAAGGGCGGAGTTTGTGCTCTTAGCAATGCATACATTATTTTGACATTTCTTAAAAGTAGCCCCAAAACAATAAAAAATTTTTTTTCATACGTCATTTTGAAGTGGAGACTAGATGTGTAAGGCCCTGTAAGAAAATAAAATTAATTTAATGAAATTTCATGAGGAAATTGACCAATTTATTATACAATTTAAAGGGTAGATAATTGGTCAGCACTTTCAATACCTTCTAAACACAAAAACTATGTTCATGAATCGAGGTGACATGATTTCAAGACTACGAATTATGGTGAACACTACGTTATGTAATCCATAATTGATTTCAGAAACGTGAGACTATATCATATAGCTGCGATCGGAAAATTTGTGGGAAAGTAATATGAAACAAATTATAGCTTCGGTATTTTTGACATACTTGGGGAATATCATTTTTTGTATTTTTCAGAATTTCGAATTAAATTTAATAATTATAACTGCAAGGGTATACAAACTTCGGCTAGCCGAAGTTAACTTCCGTTCTTGTTTTATATAATTATTGATCACCCCAAATCCTAGATACTAACTCATAACATGTAGTTAGCAGAATATAATCAAAGATATCAGACAATTAAAGAAAAGAACCGCTTAATATTTGCAGTTATATTTTCTAATTTATTGATTTCACAGATTCCCACCGATGAATACCAATTTATATCAAGGATGGTTGCCAACTCCATCCCATTTAGACACATTTACTCCTAAATTGAATCATGATTTACAGCGTCATAGAACAAAATATTTCCGTCTCTTTTCTATCAATGTTAAAAAATGTCTAAAACTGGTTTTGGAGATAATTTCATTCTTATAATTAAATTAGGATAAATCATTAAACCAATAGAGAGAGAGAAATATATTATCATTTTGTTTTGTGTTAATATCCTAAGTGTTCAAACCAAAAGGGTGTTTAATTTCTGGGGGCAGTGACGAGCGGCAGATTTATCCAGATGTCTACAACTCGCGTGCTCGCACTGCCCTCTGCTCTCCGTCACCATCTCTCCCCTAAGCTATGGAGCGCTTTAATTATGTAAGGCTTTACTAGTTCAATTTTCAAAGTGACAATAAGAACCCCAACGTACTCCCGTGTGTTTCGCACCTGCGTTCTTGGGACTCCGTTGTTCTAATTTAAGCAATCAAGCCACCCCACCCGAACACCAAGAATAATACATAAATTATTTTTTCAAAATTATTTATTTCACAAAATTATTCAATTATCGCATTCAAATAATTACCAGATTAAAAGGAACTACTATTTCGATAGTAGTGAACTTATACTAATATGCATTTATTTATTTATATTTTATATGATATTTGTTGAAAATGGTGATTATATATAATGATGATAATAAATATTATGAAATATGAATATCAACTCAAACCGAAAACAGATTCAGGGTTTAAGTACAGGTTAAACTTCATAACTACCTGTAAAACCTTAGACTATCTACATAACAACCCTTTTTTCTTTTTAACTTTTAGGTACTCTTATTTTAATATCATGTGTATCATTAATATATTCTTTTTTATTCTATTTTTTATTTTCAGTGAGTAATTCATGTAAAGGTTCTGTAATAGGTTTAAAAGTTTCCTCCAAATTTGATACGTTCTAATTTTTTATTTGTTTCAATTCATCAAATTTTCTTTTTAATGAATATCTACTTTTCGTCAACTGTTCTAAAAGTTTACTCTTCATTGTTGTCGTTTTTTTTTATACTCATGTGCTACTGGGAAATATGTAGTATAATTTAAATATTTATAACAAAGGGTTGGAGTTTGAGTTTTATGAAATTTTATTTTTATTTTTATTTACCAAAAAAGATACATTAATAATATTAAAAATGAATACATTTTAAGCTTTATTTAATTCTAAATAGAGATTGTTATCAATTCTTTAAATAATACAAAAAAGATTATCCTTTATATATTCAATTGTTGAATCCTCTAAAGTTGAGTATCGTTCCGGTACCAGGTTTTGGTGCGTTACCATTAAAATCCTTGAGTACTTTCATCATTCCCGGATTGACCATTTGTAGTTGTTTCTTCTTTTAGTTGTTTTCGTTGTTTTTGTTGCTTTTACCTGTTTTTAGTAGTTGTAGCTGTTTTTGTTGTTGATTTTACTTGTTTTTTTAGCAGATGTAGCTGTTTTATTGTTGTTTTCAGCTGTTTTTAGCAGTTGTAGCTGTTTTTGTTGTTGCTTTTACCTGTTTTTTTTTATCAGTTGTAGCTGTTTTTGTTGTTGCTTTTACCTGTTTTTAGCAGTTGTAGCTGTTTTTGTTGTTAATTTTAGTTGTTTTTTAGCAGATGTAGCTGTTGTGTTGTTGTTTTCAGCTGCTTTTGACAGTTGTAGCTGTTGAGGAACGTTTTAGCTTGAAACTTTTAGGTTGAGACTGTTTGCAGGTGGTTTTTAAATGTGAGTTAGAATAACTTTTGATCGAGTTTTTCTACCTTGAGGTAAAATAACCCTCCCTTTTCTATCTCATTCTTGATTTAGAATCGACCAATCTGCCCTTTAAATTAAATTTGGAATACTGTTCTTTCGTTTGGAGTCTTCAGTATCAAGTGCACATTGACCGTATATAGTCCGTACAGAAACAATTTCTTCTTTTTGCCTTACGTGGTTTGAACTGGGATCAAAACGTCAGGTTGCCTTCTTACTCGAGTAGATTGCTTTTAATTAATTTGCCTAGTCTAGTAAGCCGTAGAACTACGCTTGGTACTATTTTTATGAATAATCTTATCAGAGGCGATATTGATTCTGTAGATTTGGTAAGCCGCCTTACTTTCAATGTTCCTGTTAGACTAATGCGAAACTACTATCCTATAAACTTGCCACGATGTTCAGCATGAGCATTTTCGCGTTCTTTGTAATAATTATAACAACCTATATCATTTAATTTGTTCCTCAACCTCTATCCCTGTATTAAAACTAAAATCTTAGCTCATTTGCTTTAGTCTTGTTGATCTATGTTTTGTCCTGTCCTTGTTTGATCTATGTACCTTCCTCGCGAACCGTATTTGCCCGAAATAAAAATGGGCCCGCGCGTAACAAGCACGTGCTTGGTGTCGTTTGGGCCACTTGTTTGTACTGCTCTTAGTGCATCAACGTTCAACAAATATCAAATTGTATAATAAATTGGTCAATTTCCTCATGAAATTTCATTAAATTAAATTTATTTTCTTACAGGGCCTTACACATCTAGTCTCCACTTCAAAATGACGTATGAAAAAAATTTTTTATTGTTTTGGGGCTACTTTTAAGAAATGTCAAAATAATGTATGCATTGCTAAGAGCACAAACTCCGCCCTTAAGGTGTGTTTCACAATAGGGAAACCGGTTTCCTTTAAACCTGTTTAATGACGGACAGCCCATTTCCTCGATACTAATGAGCTGACGACTCCTAAAAAACGTCTGTAGAAATCGTTTCTTTTCCTTTACAAATAATTTGTTTTCCGCTTGTAATTGTCCTTAGATACTTTCGAGTTTGTGGAAAATATTTTCTCCATCGTTCCAAAAAATTTTGTGATGTGTATTGGTTAACCAAATTGCAGTCTTTCGAGATTTTGTATTTAGCAAAGTAAAATCATATGGTGGTTCTATTAAAAAACTATTATTCAAGCTTGGATCTTTTTGAATACAATTCCAATTTCCTTTAGAATTATATTATTATTATTATCAAAGAAACCTTGAACATCAACCGAAACAGTATCATTCAACATTTTTCTAATGTTAAACAACTCGTTGTACTATTTGGGTATTTTCATGACTTGGTGTCTTTAGTTCATTTGTTCATTTGGGTCAAAAATGGTTGTGACTCACGACTATAGTAACTAGATTAAAATCTTGTATACATTTCATACAGCTGAGCATACTGATTCTTACTAAAATCAACATTCCGATTATCATATGGATAAGACTCAGAATTCAAGTGAACTTTCAAGTTTGATAAGTTATTTGTGATAAGTTCTCCATTTAGTGTAAATCCAAGTATGGAAAATCTTGGTTTTCGCGGTTAGCCGACAATTTCACATTCCAGCTCTGTTGACTCCCAAACCCAATTTGGGGTTAACATGTAAATCCCAACTCTGGAATGCGATTGGTAGGTTAAGACCACTTTTAATAATATCGTACATTTTAATTTTTGTAAAATCGCTCAGAGTTACATGGGGAATTTTCCAGGTTTTATTCGTAATTTCCAGTTTAAAAGTTTGTTCATTTCTGGTTTGTTCAAGATTCACCGAGATTCTTAGTTAGCATCAACACTAGTTCGTGTTTACAATTTAACAAAACTTTTTTATAATCCTCAGCAAATCCCAACAAATTTTTTAATGGTACAGAAAAGTTAAAGGTGGGTCCCGTACAAAATTTCATCTCTACTGCTCCATCCGGAATTTAATAGATTTTGACTTTGAAGATTATCCAGAGATATATAATTTTTTAGGGTAGTACTCATATTGACATCGACTTGACACGTTGAACACGTTGTATTTAGTTGTTACCTAGCAGTATTTTGATGGTTAGTCTTGTTTCTGTTTAGTCTTGTTTTTGGATGGTTACTTTTGTATAGTACCTGTACAGTACTTGGTTTTGGATGGTTACTATCTGTACAGTATCTGTAAAGTACTTGGTTTTAGATGGTAACTAAATGTTAACAAGTATTATAGTTGCTATAGTCTCTTATTAACACACAAGTTAAAGTTTCTAAGATGTGTTAGCCAATCACACTTGCAGTGAACTATCATTACCTTACCGTCATCAAAGTCACATGTCCAAGACCCAAGGACATTGAATAAAATACTTCCCCTTCATTTGTAATTAATTACAGTCAGCAACAAAATTTTTAGGATCACTCAATATATTTTTATATATTTTATTATTGTAAACATATTTCATTAAATTCATAATTAATTATATTTAATATATATTTGTATATAATTAATTTTCTTACTCCATCCCTCTGTAAGAAACATGTCGGTTATTAATCTTCGTTCCAAACGCAGATTTTCGCTTGGTTCCCATAGATAGATGTAAAATAGTTCTCACAATGTAATCTTTCTCAGATGTCAACTGATTTTCTAGTTCTAGTTTTCTAGTTCTATTCTATTTGTATACTATTTGTATGAGTATGACATCATTGTCTAAGATTCTGAATAAGTTTAATAAACTCTTTAATTACAATACTCATCTGGTTTTCGTGATTCATGATGAGCTGCTTGGACTTTGATTACTAGCTGTTATTAACTGTTATGAGCTATTCTTAGATGGTTACTATCTGCTTGGTAAATGTCTATTAGTTGCTTACTAGTTTATATTAGCTGGTTACTATATGTTTAGTAGATGTATACAAGATGTTTAGTATCTGGTTTCTATATGTTTAGTAGATGTATACAAGTTGTTTACCAGATGTATCCAAGTTGCTTACTAGCTATTTAGTATCTGGTTTCTATATGTTTAGTAGATGTATACAAGTTGTTTACTAGCTGTTTAGTATCTGGTTTCTATATGTTTAGTATCTGTTTACTTGATGTTTACTTATTATTATTAGCTGGTTACAAGTTGTTATTAACGTCTACGAGCTTTTGTAGTCTTTTGTTAAGAACGATCAAAAATTCCTGATCACTAGACGACTTTCGATGTGAAGTAAAAACTTACACTCTGATTTTCAATGTGTTTGCTATGTACGTGAGAAAGAACGCAAAGCCAAAATATCTCAAGATTTATATATAAAACTTAGAGGAACATATCCGATTATGTTGGGGGAAGATGTATCCTGTGATTGTAAAACTAATTAAGAAATAAATTGTTCACAAGCTGTCTAAAAGCTGTTTAGAAGCTGTTTTGATAAACAATTTTGATTCATAATGACAGATACTAAGAATATATATTAATATCATCCACTTTAACTAGTATATTGTTAAAATAAAACATTTCCATTTTTAATGTTCTTTTATCTTATGTAGGTATAATAAGTTAAATCTTAACTACGATAGCTAGCCTTACATCCCATAACTATAGTTATTAGCTACAATAAAATGTCTAGAAAGAACAAAATATATGAATGTCAAAAACGATTTAAAACTAACTATAATTGTGAAAGTAATTGAAATCGCTCCGACGTAATACAGTAAAAAACAAAAAACACTGTGATTATCCCATTTTATATCACCATAACAAATGTGTATACCCACACCTAAATGACCAATTGTATCGTTTCTCCAAAAATGTCACCGATAATTTAAATCCCATTAAGCAAACCATCCATTGCTAACCGTACCATAACCCCAGAGTCAAGTTGGTTACCTACAATAAACACCGATGGTGGTTTAAAGGATTGCTAAAATGCCTCGACGCAGGCGCAAAGGTCATAAAAAAAGGTCATAAAATATATAATTAGGAAAGTATTTTTTATTTGCGAACAATTTATAACTGTTACCAACAACACTAGTACTTGTTCCAAAGGATTTGCTTAAATGCCTCGACGCAGGCGCAAAGGTCAAGGTATTGGAAAAAATTCATGGAATATTATCCCTTCATAAAAGAGGTCATAAAATATATAATTAGGAAAGTATTTTTTATTTGCGAACAATTTATAACTGTTACCAACAACACAAATAGTTGTTACAAAGGATTGCTAAAATGCCTTGATGCAGGCGCAAAGGTCAAGGTAATGGAAAAATTCATGGAATATTATCCCTTGACCAAATACGAAATTTCTTCTATTTGGATAATAAAAAAATATATATTAATTCAATGCTTTGATTTTTCCATCAAAATGCTTGATAAATCTAGTTGTATGATATTCTCTAACTAACTAACTCTCTAACTATTCTCTATTCACTTTTCCAATGGCTGCCCCAGCTACCTAAACTGTACATTTCTTTTGATTTTCTCTTTTTCTTTCTAAGCAATGTACACAATTTGTAAACTGGTTCTGACCTCCCTCTTTTATGGCATCCTCTACTTTATTTTCGTTATATTTCTGATCTTTTCCTAACAGTAGGTTGTTAAACTTTTATAATTTTATGGGATTATTGAGCACCCGAAATCCCAGATAATAACTCATAACATGTAACTAGCAGAATATAGTCAAAGATATCAGACTCTAAAAAGACAAGATTTACCTGCTATTCAATTTACCATCTACAATCCCTGGAGAAGAGTTTGGTATTTGCAGTTTAATTTTCTAATCTATTGATTTCACAGATTCCCGCTGGTAAATACCAATTTTTAACAAATGGCTGCCAACTCCATACCATTCAGACACTGGTTTACAACCTCATAGAACTGACTCTCAAGGTATCTGTAATGCACAATATATTTCCGTCTCTCTTCTTCTAATCAATATTAAAAAATTTCAAAAACTGGTTTTGGGGTTCATTTTATTCTTAGAATTAAATTATTAAAAATTATTAAGCCAACAGAGATAATAATGTTTTTGTGATAATATCCCATGAATAATACATAATTCTTCTTTGTATATTTTCAAAATTATTTATTTCAGAAAATTATTCATTAATCGCATTCAAATAATATTCATAATATATCTTACAATTTTTTAGATTTATCAATAGAGTTTCCCAATTATTAATATTACATGATATTGCATCATATCTATTTTTAAGATTAAATATTAAGATAGGGTCGTCCTCGCGAGACATAGCGCTGACCAACTCACATTGGTCTGCCTCACCATTAAGTTTAAGACATTCTAAGTCTGATATTGAATCCCTTATACGAAAAATCATCTCCTTAACTTCCAGTAGCAGTCGTGACAGCGGATTATTTTCGATTTCCGCATCGTGAAGATCAATTTGGTGTTGTAATTTGGTTGTCTCCATCATAAGCTCGGTGATTCGATTTTCCACGTTTTCAATATCAGAGAGATGGGAATCGATATTGTTTTCGCTCTGCAAATCCACCAAGCGCCATTTCAGGATTTTCAACTCTTCTATAGTATCGTAATAGATACTACCGAAGTCCCGTCGCTACTCCTTGGAAACCTTTAAAATTTCCTTAAAGATTTTTATTACAATCAACAAATCTTCATTTATTTTAAAGTCAGAGTGGTTGATTTGGCTGTTGATTTCAGTCATCTTTTGTCTTTCGATTTAAATTTTGTACTGTTTTAGGTTTTGTAAACTCATCAACCAGGAAAAGTCAGAACGTAGAACCACATTTCTCCTTAACACATACATTTTTTGAAAACTTAAAAGGAAACCGTTTTCTCTTTCTATAAGCGCGTGAGAAAAAATTTTCAAATATGATTAAATAAAAACGTATTTGACTAAATAAACGATCTCATTTGTTTTTATGTATATTCTGTTAGGAACCACAACCACCACCACCATTTTGACCACAAGACCGTAGACAGGTTACACTAATAGATTTCATCTAAAACCCTAATTGAAACAAAAAAAAAAAACGCCCACGCATAACAAAACAACGTTTTTGTGTATATTCTGTTAGGAACCACCACCACCACCAACACCCCTCTTACACTCCTACGCTCACTTTCCCATCTAATGCTCGCTAAAGAGGGGGAGGTTATCGAACTCACGCTTGTTTCACACCACAAAAGTATGCGGTCTAATATCCCTCAAACCAACACCCTTTGACCACAAGACCGTAGACAGATGTCACCTACAACCCTAATTGAATCAACAAAACGCCCACGCATAACAAAACAACTTCCCTTCCTCCTCCTCCTCCGCCTAAATATAATTTTACAAATTCATACGCATGACAAAACACCCCTTGTAAAACGAATAGTTTTCTAAAACTGAACTACTATCCACATTTTTCCTTAACACATACATTTTTGAAAACTTAGAAGGTAACCGTTTTCTCTTTCTATAAGCGCGTGAGAAAAATTTTCAAATTTGATTAAAGAAAAACGTATTTGACTAAATAAACGATCTCATTTGTTTTTGTTTTGTTAGGAACCACCACCACAATCACCATTTTTACCACAAGACCGTAGACAGGTTACACTAACAGATGTCAACTACAACCCTAATTGAATCTAACCTATTAAAACTATCCCTAATTGAATCAACAAAACGCCTACGCATAACAAAACAACGTTTTTGTTAGGAACCACCACCAACAACACCCCTCTTACACTCCTACGCTCACTTTCCCATCTAATGCTCGCTAAAGAGGAGAAGGTTACCGAACTCACGCTTGTTTCACACCACAAAAGTATGCGGTCTAATATCCCTCAAACCAACACCACAAATGTATGCGGTCTAATATCCCTCAAACCAACACCTTTTGACTACAAGACCGTAGACAGGTGTCACTACAACCCTAATTGAATCAACAAAACGCCCACGCATAACGGGTTCTAACGCAAGTTAGAAGCAACATAGTGACCTGTGTGCAACCATTGCACTCCACAAAATCCTACGCATGACAAGACACCTCCTATCACACACGCAAGTTAGGTGTCACCTACAACCCTAATTGACTCAACAAAACGCCCACGCATAACGCCTTCTAACCCAAGTTAGAAGCAACATAGTGACCTGTGTGCAACCATTGCACTCCACAAAATCCTACGCATGACAAGACACCTCCTATCACACACGCAAGCCAGGTGTCACCTACAACCCTAATTGACTCAACAAAACGCCCACGCATAACGCGTTCTAACCCAAGTTAGAAGCAACATAGTGACCTGTGTGCAACCATTGCACTCCACAAAATCCCACGCATGACAAAACACCCCTATCACACACGCACCTTTAGCGTGAGAAAAAGACAAGACAAAACAAGACATATCAAAACACCACTCTCTCACACTCCTACACACCACTTTCAAACCTCATTAAGTGACCTGTGTGCAACCATGCTCATCTAACTAGGGTCAGCAACACCCCCTTTTTGACTTAATAATGCTAATTAGGTCATTAGAACACCTGTGTGCAACCATGCGTGACTAATTAGGGTCAGCAACACCCCCCTTTTTGACTTTATAATGCTAATTAGGTCATTAGAACACCTGTGTGCAACCATGCGTGACTAATTAGGGTCACCCCCACCTCCTTTTTTGACATGATTTATTACCTAGTGAGCCAGCTCCCGTATTAATATACTACTCACAGCAATTTCTTTCCTGTTCATGGATTGTGCTAGCAATCGGGTTTTTGGGGGTCGACCAGTACATGTAAAACAAGCTCGTAGTGTTTTCCATTAGTGATTTGCAGAATTTTTGTATGCAGTCAGGGCCTATAAAATTATACAAAATTTGAATTAGTTTTTTAAATACTAAGAAATTAATTATTTGTTGTTTTTTACATACCTTCATATGTCCACAATTCGTTAAGATCCGGATTATATTTATGTGCTATATAAAATGATACGGCACATGCAGTATGCTTCTGCACTTTTGTTGTTGTCGATGTTGAAGACGAATTTAGGCATGTTCTATAGTTTTCAGGAACAGCCTCAATATCGGCATATATCACCACCGGAGGAGATAATTTTTTGTGAAAGCCCTTGAATGAAGTTGTAGTATTTGGTTCAGGGTAAAACGAGGCCACTTTTCCTTATTCAAGTTTGTTGTGGGTAGTATTATTAACTGTGAAAAACCGTAGACAGTTATCACAAAAATATCCTTCTGTTTTGGCCTTGGAATGCTGTGAGAAGCATAATCTTTTTACACTTGTAATGTAAGAGTAATGCATACTTTCTTGGTTTACGTTATTTATTCCCAATATATTGATGTGGTTAGTTTGAATACATTTGGTTCTAAATTTGGACCGATAATTTTGTCACCATCAGCATCGATCTCATAAACATTTATACTAAAGTCTTTATTATTTTTCTCGAAATGGATAATCCCTTTATTCGTTATTGGAAACTCGATTCCTGAAAAATTCAATCTTATTCCGTCATATACAATTATTTCATTATTAATATTAATGTGGTAAGTTGTGGGCTTTGTCATTTTCTCTCGTGAATACTTTTTTTGCTTTGCTGTTGTAAAAGTAGCACTCTCATGAGTTTTGTTAGCTATGAATGCCAGTATGCACCATTTGAAGCAAAATACGTCAGTATTCTGTACGTTTATAAGTGCATTTCGAGCTCTTATATTCTTCGGGGCCTGAATGTATCCGCTAGCAGGAATGTTTTCTAGCTTTATTATAGTAATTTCAAAATAATTGAAATTTTTTATTGCCCAACCAGAGTCTTTTTCTTGAAACTCACTGCTCGATGCTAATAAGCTATCTACTGCCATATTTAGTTCATCGATAATGTTTTCATTTTGGTATACAGATTTATATGATGTCCCAAAGCGTTTTGTTGTTTCAACAGTAACTCCTTCGTCTGTTTGTTTAATATAGGTACCATAAACTCTTAGGTTGAATTTATTGGCTCTATATTCTATCATGCAATGCTTTATAATCTCAATTATATTTTTTTGGCAATGCTGATAAAAATCTTTTAAATCAATAGTGTTTTGGACTGTACTATTGATTCGATATGATTTGTCAGGAAAAACAGTTTGAGAGTTAAGAAGAAATATGTTTTCATTATTTTTTACTTCTCTGGCTGATGCATTTTTATGCTTATCGGTCAATATGTGTTGACGTTCCCTTGATGCAAGATATTTATCACCACAAGTAGGACATAAAAGTTCTAATTTTAAATCATTTTTATTTTCGCTAATCTTGGCTTTTTTTCCTTGGTTGAGTACTTCCTTACCCTCATCCATTCTCATCCGTTTGAGAGCATTTGATGATGTTGTGGGATGATCGTCCAGATGATTTTGCCTTCTGTTTTGTGGTTGCCGTTTTTCAACATTCATTAAAACATTGAATGCATTTATAGGTCCATTACAATTTTGATGGTGCTCGTCAAATTCATAACTATGAACTAAGGTAGAGCATAAGTCACACCTTATTTTTGATTTACACATTAAAACCTCGAAGGCATTCCGAGGCTTTGAGCACTGAGCATAATGAGCTTCAAACTCACTCATCTCCACATTTTTGGTGCACAAATCACAAGCAACGAATGACTCCATTTTTAGGGTTTTAGTTATAATATTTTTATTGAAAAATAAATATATTGTTATATGTTGTAATGTTGTTAACAATTTTCACCCCTTCGTTAAAAAGGTAAAAAGCATGATAATGTTGTTAACAATTTTCACCCACTCGTTTAAAAGGTAAAAAGCACGATTAGAATTGTTAGGCGCGATTACAAGGACCGATGTGGATCTAGTTATTTTATTAGAATACAGTACTGAGGCATTTGAAGAACTGATTCTGAGCAATTTGAGTGGTGTCATTTTTATAGTCCAGAATGTTCACTTAACAGGTTTACATCTACAGGGAGTGCATACAGGCATGTTGTACTCCTAGAATCAATCCGATTGGTTCTCGAACATAAGGAGCAGCCCAATACCCCAGTAGAATGGTTATTAGAAGGAAAACGAACACAAGGATTGATAACAAGTTACCGGGGGTGAACGTGGAGTAGGAGCGGTCTGGATGTAGGTAAATATCGAAGGTGTGCAACTTCGACATAGGTTAAGGAAAGGCAATCTCTGTGTAAGCAAGATATGAATAAATGGTCAGTTAAGCTCGGGCCAGCATTGGCATAAGATGTCGCGATGCAACCATTCGAATTTCCTAAGCCTTAAGCTAAGAGTAGCTATTAAAAGCGGTTGCGGAGGTTTTTTAGGCGGTTTTAAATGTATTTTGTATGAGTTGTTTTTAATTGCAAGCGTATACTCATCCCATAATCAGTGTGTTTGGTATTCCACGGAACCCTCCCGTTTTATTGCATTTTAAATATTGTGACCCCTCGTTATCTTCTGAGAATGAGCAGGAGAAAGTGAACGTGCGTACCCACGAACCCGAATCTCACCCCCTACCCTCGAGTCCTTGCTCATGACTGCTTGTGCGCGAAGGTGTGAAATTTTAATTTTGTGAGTTTTGTTCAAAATGTGCAATTTCACACCTTCGCGCACAAGCAGTCATGAGCAAGGACTCGTGGGTAGGGGGTGAGATTCGGGTTCGTGGGTACGCACGTTCACTTTCTCCTGCTCAGTCTCAGAAGATAACGAGGGGTCACAATATTTGAAATGCAATAAAACGGGAGGGTTCCGTGGAATACCAAACACACTGGTTATGGGATGAGTATACGCTTGCAATTAAAAACAATTCATACAAAATACATTTAAAACCGCCTAAAAAACCTCCGCAACCGCTTTTAATAGCTACATTATTTATTTTTGTGCAAATCCAAAATCTATTTGAAGGTCCTGGAAATGTAAGACAATGTTAAACAGCTTAAAATAAGAAACATTAGATCTATCACTTTTGGAAAAACTAGCTAGTTTGCCGAAGAAACAGAGCTTCATTTTGTATAACCCTAACTTGTGAAGTACTGTACCTTAACTTGTATGTACGCTTTTTAAACACGATTTGTCTAAATACCACCGTTTAAAAATTATGGTTTAGAGTTTTTTTTTAAATTTGATTTTTTTAGCCCTTCTCCTGATTTTTTATAAACGGTTTTCACGATTTCAAATAAAATTTTAAGGTGTATAGCCCTTGAGATTTCTCAACCTTTGGTTAACGACACATTCTTGAACAAAACCCCGTTTCAAAGATATTAATCAACAAAAATGACCACATTTACCTGTTCAGAGCATCCTACACTGCCTGAGCATTGAGCTTTTTTGTGCGAATCCAAAATCTATTTTAAGGTCCTGGAAATTTAAGATAATGTTAAACAGCTTAACATAAGAAACATTAGTTCTAGTACTTTTGGAAAAACTGGCTAGTTTACCGAGGAAACATATATAAATAGCTACAGGCTTGTGCTATGCGTCGTTAGAAAGGTATTTCAAAATACTATGTAGGCTTTTTAAACACGATTTGTCTAAATACCACCGTTTAAAAATTAAGCTTTGAAGTTTTTTTATATTAGATGATATTAAACAGCATAATATAAGAAACATTAGTTCTACCACTTTTGGAAAACTATATATAAATAGCTAAAGGTTGTATACCCGTAAGTTGTGAAGTACTGAAGCTAAAGGCTGGTGCTATACTTCGTTAGAAAGGTATTTCGAATTACTATGGACGCTTTTTAAACATGATTTGTCTAAATACCACCGTTTAAAAATTATGCTCTAAAGATTTTTTATATTACACTTTTTTAGCCTTTCTCCTGATTTTTCAAAAACCGTTTTAGTGATTTCAAAAAAAAATTTAAAGGTGTATAGTCCTTGAGATTTGTCAACTTTTGGTATACGACACATTCTTATACAAAACCCCCTTTATAAGTTATTAATCAACAAAACAGGCGACATTTACCAGTTCAGAGCATCCTTTACTGCCTGAGCATTAACCTTTTTTGCGCGAATCCAAAATCTATTTGAAGGTCCTGAAAATTTTAGATGATGTTAAATAGCCTAATATAAGAAACATTAGTTCTACCATTTTTGGAAAAGCTAGCTATTTTGCCGAGGAAACATATATAAATAGCTAGATTTTGTATACCCGTAACTTGTGAAGTACTGAATCTACAAGCTTGTGCTATACGTCATTAGAAAGGTTTTTCGAAATACTATGTACGCTTTTTAAACACGCTTTCTCTAAAAACCACCGTTAAAAAATATGGTCCAAAGTTTTTTTTATTTAGAATTTCTAGCCTTTTCCCTGAAAAGGCCCTTGAGATTTGTCAACTTTTGGTATGCGACACATTCTTATACAAAAACTCGTTTCAAAGTTATTAATCAACAGAAATGACCACATTTACCAGTTCAGAGCATCCCTTTCTGCCTGAGCATTGATCTTTTTTGTGCGAATCCAAAATCTATTTGAAGGTCCAGGAACAAAACGACAAAACAGCTACATATAGCTTAATTTTGTATATCCGTAACTTATGAAGTACTGAAAATACTGGCTTGTGCTACACGTCGTTAGAAAGGTATTTCGAATTACAACGTACGCTTTTTAAACACGATTTGTCTAAATAAAATTAAAAAATTATGTTTTAAAGTTTTTTTTTATATTACATTTTTTTAGCCTTTCTCCTGATTTTTAAAAATCCGTTTTAGGGATTTCAAATAAAATTTTAAGGTGTGTAGCCCTTGAGATTTATCAACTTTTGGTATACGACACATTCTTATACAAAAACCCGTTTTAAAGTTATTAATCAACAAAAATCACCACATTTACCAGTTCAGAGCAAACTAGAGTAAACTAGCTAGTTTGCCAAGGAAACAGATATAAAAAGCTAAATTTTGTATACCCTTAAATTGTAAAGTTCTGTACCTTAACTTGTACGTACGCTTTTTAAACACGATTTGTCTAAATACCACTGTTTAAAAATTATGGCTTAAAGTGTTTTTTTAAATTAGATTTTTGAGCCTTTTTCCTGATTTTTTAAAAACGGTTCTAACGATTTCAAATAAAATTTTAAGGTGTATTGCCCTTGAGATTTCTCAACTTTTGGTGTACGAGACATTCTTGTACAAATACCCGTTTCAAAGGTATTAATCAACAAAAATAACCACATTTACCAGTTCAGAGCATCCGACACTGCCTGAGCATTGACGCTTGTTGAACACGATTTGTCCAAATACCACCGTTTAAAAATTATGGTCCAAAGTTTTATTCATTTAGATTTTTTTAGCCTTTCACTATGTACGCCTTTTAAACACGATTTGTCTAAATACCACCGTTAAAAATTATGGTTTAAAGTTTTTTTTATTATTATTTTTTAAAAACCATTATATTGATTTAAAATAAGATTTTAAGGTGTAAAGTCCTTGAGATTTCTCAACTTTTGGTATACGACACAAGTAGTAGGGAAACACGGGTTCTGGGACAATTAGCATACTAATTTAGCATATTCATGACCCCCGCCTATCACTAATTAACATATTAATGGCCCCCGCCTCTTCATTAATGTATGCGGGTTCTGGGACAATTAGCATAATCCATAAATTATCTGATTTTAAAAGGTTTAGATGTCATAAAAATGTCACTATCATATCCATAAAGAGTATACTAAATCGCCCCCCAACACCACACCACCATGTGACAATACTGATCACGTGACCTTTTTACCTCACTATCAGCAATTAATATTCAGCAGGTGTTGCTGTACACGGGAGAAAGGTCGCACACTTTCCCCACATCCCCATGTGACAATATTGATCATGTATCCTTTTCCTCATTATCAGCAATTAACACAGGTGTTGCTGTGCACGTGAAACATCTAAAGCTGGTTGCCTTAGAGGGACATGTCCGATTATGTTGGGGAATAACGTTTCCTACGATTGTAAAACTAATTTAGAAATCAAAAGAACCCCAATAAAATAAATCCCACAAGTTAATGATTCTCAGATGTTGAATAATTTAAACAGACTTTTATTTTTCGCCCCAGAATGTTTAACTGGTACATTTTTCAAGATCTCTCCTTTCTACAAACGGGTCATAAACATATCATAAAAGGGATTCAAGCCAGAGCTACCCGAACATGCGCACCTGTCTACCTGACCGGAATAAAAAAGACACATGCACAAGTCTGAAGGCGCACGCCCATTGACAAAATCATGAGCCTCACGCCAACGACCTCACGGCTGAGTGCTAGCTCTATTACGTTCCCATAATAGGGGTTAAAATCACGACCGCGCAACAACTCGCAAGTAGCCGACATATCTCAGTCAAGGAAATATTTTCCATTCTCCGTACCTGTAATTTTAACTCGAAATAAAATGTCAGAAGTTTATTTCGTACCATAATAATACATTTATTCATTTATTTTGGTATTGCGAACATTTTTGTTATATATAGAAATTAATTTTCTGCTTTGATTCCGGCGATTTGCATAGAAGAAGCAGGCGCACGTTTCCGACGTCATTTCTGGATTACAAAATGTAAAGTGTTCACCATAATTCGTAGTTTTGAGGTCATGTCAACCTCGATTCATGAACATAGTTTTTTGTGTTTAGAAGGTATTGAAAATGCTGACCAATTATCTCTCCTTTAAATTTTTCAATAAATTGGTCAATTTCCTCATGAAACTTAATTTGGTTAATTTTGGTTTCTTGCACATCTTTACACATCTAGTCTCAACTTTAAAATAATGTATAAAAATTATTTTATTGTTTTGAAGCTACTTTTAAAAAATGTTAAAATAATGTATGCATTGTTAAGAGCACAAACCCCGCCCTTAAGGTGTGTTTCACAATAGGGAAACCGGTTTCCTTTAAACCTGTTTAGTGACGGACAGCCCACTTCCTCGACATTAATGAGCTGACGGCTCCCAAAAAACGTCTGTAGAAATCGTTTCTTTTCGACCTTTACAAATAATTCGTTTTCCGCTTGTAATTGTCCTTAGATACTTTCGTGTTTGTGGAAAACTATTTTCTCCATCGTTCCAAAAAATGTTTTGATGTGTATTGGTTAACCAAATTGCAGTCTTTCGAGATTTTGTATTTAGCAAAGTAAAATCATATGGTGGTTCTATTAAAAAACTTTTATTCAAGTTTGGATCTTTTTCGAATACAATTCCAATTTCCTTTAGAATAAAATTATTATTATTATCAAAGAAACCTTGAACATCAATCGAAACAGTATCTTTCAACATTTTTCTAATGTTAAACAACTCGTTGTAGTAGTCCGTTTAGTGGGATACATTCAACTTAACGGTCTTGTATGAGGAGACAGTAAGCTTGGGTATTTTCATGACTTGGTGTCTTTAGTTCTATTGAAATTCTCACATCAATAAGACCAATTTTTACTGATTAACTTTAATATGAAAGATCAACCACAATAATAGGGGTGTCGGGTCACGCAGCCGCAGCAGCCAACTAATTTCTTAATTCGATCTCTTATATTAATGGCATCGCGAAAGGTAGCTCTCTTTATCTAGCTCTCTCGTCTTTTGTGTACTTGCATTTTTCGGCCCAGCTTTCGGCTGGCTGTCCCTTTGTAAATCAGTACGAATTCTGATCTCGACATAAAACGCATTCTCGTCTCGCCTGCTGTACTCTCTCTCGCTAATAAATTGTTAACAAGCCTAAAGCAACCTGAAATTCGTATTTTAATTTAGCAACAACTAATAAAAAAGCTTATTAGTTCAACATTGGTGACCCCGACGTGATTTGTGCATAAATAATACTAAGTGCAAATCATATAAGTCTATTTATTGACTTTTTTCATTCTTGCTTCTGCGGTGCATTGGCGTAGCAACAATCATAAGGCCTTAAATGCAGTGAGCGCTATAAATATATAGCAGTTGGTGATTGCGGAAATTTACATATAAGGCGCAAGATCAGCTATACATAGAAGCGTACATAGCCAAGTAACGGGCTGTTATTCCCTCGTTTGCTTTGCGCTCATCTTCCCGCTGGAGCCGAATTTCGGGCATTTCGTCTGCTGTTGTTGTTGTAGCCATGCCTACGGGAGCTTTTGGAGATGTTACCGCTGATGCAAACAGGGCGATATTTTTAAAGCGCAAGGCAACGGCTTTATTTAATAGAGTGGAGCGCTTAGTGGATTCCCTATCAAGTGCGGCGTTAACTTCATGCGACGAATCCGGTCTTCATGTGAGGTTAGAGTTGATTGATGAGCTTCAAGAGTCATTTAAAAAGGTGCTCGGTGAGCTCGAAGAGTTGGATTTAGAGGAAATTGAAAGTGATTTAAGTGAGAAATTTGATGACATTCTCGTAACTCTGAAGTCATCGGTTCGATCCGAAATTTCAAAGCGCACCTCACAGCTTCTTTCGCATTCAACTTTTGCTGACGGCATCACTCCGGGAGTTTTCGGCCCCCAGCAGCGTCAGCCTCGACATAGGGCAGCATTGCTGCCCCCACTGGAGCTTCCAAAATTCGCTGGAGGTTATGCAAATTGGTCTGATTTTTATTCTATGTTTACCACGATCATAGATAGTCATCCGGACCTCACCAACGTAGAAAAGCTGCAGCATCTACGATCATGCCTGAGGGACGCAGCGTTGGAAACTATTCGCTCATTGGAAATTTCGGATGGCAACTACGCAATTGCTTTAGATTTGCTGAAAAATAGATTTGATAATCGACGTTTGGTTTTTCAGGCACACATTATTGAGATCCTGGGACTAAAGGCGGTGCAGAGTGGTTCCGGCTCGACACTTCGGGATCTGTCCGATAAATTCAATGCTCATATTCGTGCTCTCAAGGGACTGGGCACGACAGAACAAATCGCTGGATGCATCATCGTCCAAGTCCTGTTCCAAAGGTTGGATCCGGCAAGTCAGGCAAAGTGGGAAGAGCGTTTAGAGGACCCTGCCTTCGTCAATTTAATTCCTACGTGGGAGTCAATGGCATCATTTCTGGAGCAGCGATGCAGGACGTTGGAGACTATGGATTTCGCCATGGCAAACTATACGCCGGGCAATCAGGTGGGATCAGCATTTGTTGCCTCGAACGCAAACCCCTGGATTTGTATATTCTGTAATGATACAGGGCATTCCATTTCTTATTGTCAGAATTTTAAAATCCTGTCTCCTGCGAATAGGCTTCAAGAAGCGAAGCGGCTCGGTCTTTGCATAAATTGTCTTAAGGTTGGTCATCAAGTTCGGCAATGCAACTCTAGTAGTTGTCGTTCATGCGGATCTAGGCACCACACCCTGCTTCACCTGGGAAACTCACCTTCTTTTCCTTCACAAGAAGGAGCACAGCTTCAAGAAGCACTTCCTTCTGCTTCACCCTCTGCACTGCCTTCCACTTCGACTGCTCTTATTGCACAGGAATTTAGTAATGATATTGTGCTCTTAGCAACGGCTAGCATTTTAGTAAAAAACCGTTCTGGGGTTTTCGTTCCCTGTCGAGCTCTACTCGATTCGGGCTCCCAACTGCATCTAATAACGTCCCGATTCGCAAATCAGCTTCAATTAAAGAAAGTAAAATCCTCAGCATTTGTAACTGGAGTTGGAGATTCCAGTTTCGTGACGGACGGTCACTCGGTCAATATTACGATTCAGTCCCGAACTTCCGAATACTCGGCCAACATTACCGCGGTGATTGCTCCGAACATAACAGAGCGACAGCCTAGCTTCAACGTCGACATTGGCAGCTGGAACATACCCAAAAATATACAGTTAGCTGACCCAAGGTTTTATGCTCCCCAGCGGGTGGATCTTTTAATCGGAGCCAGCCTCTTTTTCGAGATGTTGTGCGTTGGCCAAATCAAGCTCCCACCTGGGTTACCCCTAATTCAAAAGACGCGTCTGGGTTGGGTTGTTTCTGGAGGCTATGGCCTTTCCAATGGCTCGGTTTTAATGTCGTCTCAAGATGAACTTCTCGCTAGTAGAGAGAATAGTTTCGATCGGTTAGATGATCTTCTTCGACGATTTTGGGAAGTGGAAAGCTGCGCCGAGCCAATTATACGCGCTACTAAGGAAGAATTGGACTGTGAAGCCCATTTCGTAAGACACGTCAATCGTTTGCCAGCTGGTGATTATTCTGTTCGGCTGCCTGCCAAGTTTAATCTAGATCTTTTGGGAGAGTCCTACCAGCAAGCTTATCGAAGATTCTTGTCCCTAGAGAGAAAGTTGAATCGTCAGCCATCTTTGAAGGCTCAATATGCAGCATTCATAAAAGAATATCTCGATCTAGGACATATGTCATCAGTTTCTGCCGCTGACATCGGGTTGTGCCGATATTTCTTGCCTCATCATTGCGTCATAAAGGAAGATAGCTCCACTACAAAGCTTCGCGTAGTTTTTGATGGATCGGCGGCCAGTTCCTCAGGCTATTCTCTCAACGATGTTCTTATGGCAGGCCCTGTTATTCAGCCTAAGCTGTTCCAGATTCTTCTACGGTTTCGTTCACACCCAGTAGCAATCACAGGAGACATTTGCAAAATGTACCGTTGTGTTAGGGTTCAGCCTGAGGACAGCCATTTGCAGTGCATTTTGTGGAGGGACTCCCCCCAGGATCAATTGCGGGTGTTTAAGCTAGACACCGTTACTTATGGCACGAAGCCAGCATCATTTCTGGCTGTGCGAGCTATGCATCAGTTGGCAGCAGACGAGCATACAGCGTTTCCGCTTGGGGCTGAGGTCATTCGTCGCGATTTTTATGTGGATGATTTGATATCCGGAGCCAAGTCCAAGGAAGAGGCAGTCATCATTATGGATCAGGCATCAAAACTTCTAGCCAAGGGAAAATGTAAGCTTAGAAAGTGGTGCTCCAATGTGTCGGCTGTTTTGGATGGAGTTGTTGTTCTGTTGCTGTTGCTTCGTCTTGTCCAGCGCTCACATTTATGGGATGACATCAAATCATTGCAGTCAAAGGGAATGGTGCACTCCTCCAGCTCGCTCGCATCTCTTTCGCCATTCATTGACCAATTTGGGCTTCTTAGAGTGGATGGCCGGCTGAAGAATTCTTCTCTGGATTTTAATGGGCGTCATCCAATTATATTACCACGGAGTCATTCGGTCACTATTGCCATTATTACTCACTTTCATGAACGCAATCTGCACACTGGGCCACGGGCATTACTTGGCATAATTCGATCCCAATATTGGCCTATTGGGGGGAGAAAGACGGTAATGAAGGCGGTAAACAAGTGCATTAGATGCTTTCGAATGAAGCCTCGACTAGTGGAGCATATAATGGCGGATCTTCCAAAGGAACGACTTGATGGATCTCATGCATTCGAAGTCACTGGCATTGACTTTTGCGGGCCATTTCTCTACAAGTCAGAGGTGCGAAGCAAGTCTCCAGTAAAATGCTACGTTTGTGTCTTCATTTGCTTCGCCACGAAGGCTATTCATCTGGAGTTGGTCAAGGATCTCTCTACGGTATCGTTTCTACATGGCCTCAAAAGATTTGTATGCACTAGAAGAAGGCCGCGGCAGATTTGGTCTGATAATGCAACCAACTTTGTTGGAGCTCGCAATGAGCTGCTCAAACTAAGGCGTCTGTTCCTCAGCAGTGATCATCAGAGAGCTACATTGGAATTTTGCCTAGCTGAGGCTATTGATTGGTGTTTCATTCCTCCTAGGTCGCCACACTTTGGCGGTCTTTGGGAAGCGGCTGTGAAGATCGCTAAGCATCATTTCTACCGCGCTGTTGGCACTGCTGTTTTAACCTTTGAGGAGTTGCGGAACCTGGTGTGTCACATTTCGGCGGTTGTTAATTCTCGACCATTAGTCTCGATTTCAGAAAACCCAGCTGATCTGGATGTATTAACCCCAGCACATTTTTTGAATGGTGGTCCGCCTTCTTCTTTCGTCGAGCCGGATGTGACCAGTCTTAACTTCAATCGCTTGGATGGATGGCAACGCGTGGATTACTTGCAGCAGATCTTTTGGTCCCGATGGAAGGAAGAATACCTAACATTGCTACAACAGCGCTCCAAGTGGCGCACCCCAAAACCTGGCCTGGTTGTCGATGACCTAGTTCTGGTTAAGGACGAAAACTTGCCTCCCATGAAGTGGCCCCTCGCCAGAGTGATCGAGCTTCTCTTCGGTGGAGATGGGGTTGCTCGAGTTGCCGTTCTGAAGACAGCATCAGGAGTGACAAAGCGAGCAGTAAACAAGCTGTGTCTGCTACCCCTTAAGGATAATGTTGAAGCCCAGGCTTCCAACGGGGGGAGTATGTCGGGTCACGCAGCCGCAGCAGCCAACTAATTTCTTAATTCGATCTCTTATATTAATGGCATCGCGAAAGGTAGCTCTCTTTATCTAGCTCTCTCGTCTTTTGTGTACTTGCATTTTTCGGCCCAGCTTTCGGCTGGCTGTCCCTTTGTAAATCAGTACGAATTCTGATCTCGACATAAAACGCATTCTCGTCTCGCCTGCTGTACTCTCTCTCGCTAATAAATTGTTAACAAGCCTAAAGCAACCTGAAATTCGTATTTTAATTTAGCAACAACTAATAAAAAAGCTTATTAGTTCAACAAGGGGTCTTCAATTTAAATTCATTTGGGGTCAAAAATGGTTGTGATTCACGATTATAGTAACTAGATTGAAATCTTGTATACATTTCATATAGGTGAGCATACTAATTCTTACTAAAATCAACATTCAGATTATCATATGGATATGACTCAGAATTCAAGTGAACTCTCAAGTTCGATAAGTTATTTGTGATAAGTTCTCCATTTAGTGTAAATCCAATTATGGCAAATCTTGGTTTTTCGCTGTTAGCCGACAATTTCACATTTCAGCTCTGTTGACATATAAATCCACACTCTGGAATGCGATTGGTAGGTTTACACAACTTTTAATAATATCGTACATCTTAATTTTTGTAAAATCGCTCAGAGTTACATGGGGAATTTTCCAGATTTTATTCGTAATTTCCAGTTTAAAAGTTTGTTCATTTCTGGTTTGTTCAAGATTCACCAAGATTCTTAGTTAGCATCAACACTAGTTCGTGTTTACAATTTAACAACAGAAAAATTTTAAGTGGGGATCCCATCCAGAATTTAATAGGTATTGACTTTGAAGATTATCCAGAGATATACAATTTTATACAACTTGACACGTTGGACTCGTTGTATTTAGTTGTTATTTAGCAGTAATTTGATGGTTACTTTCATTTTAGTCTTGTTTTTGGATGGTAACTTTTTGTATAATACCTGTACAGTACTTGATTTTGGATGGTTACTATCTGTATAGTATCTGTAAAGTACTTAACTTTAGATGGTAACTAAACATTAACAAGTAATTTGAGTTGCTATAGTCTCTTATTAAGAACTATCAAAGTACACAAGTTAAAGTTTCTAAGATGTGATAGCCAAACACACTTGCAGTGAACTATCATTACCTGCCCGTCATCAAAGTCACCTGCCCAAGACCCAAGGACATTGAATAAAATACCTGCCCGTCATCAAAGTCACATGCCCAAGACCCAAGGACATTGAATAAAATACTTCCCCTTCATTTGTACCTGGAGTTTTAATTACAGTCAGATACAAAATTTGTAGGATTATTCAATATTTCTTTATATATTTTATAATTGTAAACATATTGCATTAAATTCATAATTAGTTATATTTTATGTATATTTGTATATAATTAATTTTCTTACTTCATCCCTCTGTAAGAAACATGTCGCTTATTAATCTTCGTTCCAAGCCCAGATTTTCGCTTGGTTCCCACAGATAGATGTAAAATAGTTATCATAATGTAATCTTTCTCAGATGCATTATTTGTTCCATCCCATAATAATATTGTAACATATTTCCAAGGCATCATTAGCTAGCATAGGAGCGCCTATCAATTTAATTTATGATTCAAGTTTATGATAGAGGTGTTGGGACCTGGTAATATCGGTTTTTGTTGTCAACTATTTTTCTAGTTCTAGTTTTCTAATTCTATTCTATTTGTATAATATTTGTACGAGTAAGGCATCATTGTCTAAGATTCTGAATTAGTTTAATAAACTCTTTAATTACAATACTGATTAGCAGGTTACCATCTATTTAGTAGATGTATAGAAGTTGTTTAGTATCTGGTTTCTATATGTTTAATAGATGTACACAAGTTGTTTACTAGATGTATACAAGTTGTTTACTAGCTGTTTAGTATCTGGTTACTATATATTTAGTAGATGTATACAAGTTGTTTAGTATCTGGTTTCTATAAGCTTAATAGATGTATACAAGTGGTTTAGTAGATGTATACAAGTTGTTTACTAGCTGTTTAGTATCTGGTTTATATATGTTTAGTATCTTTTTACTTGATGTTTACTAATTATTATTAGCTGGTTACTAGTTGTTATTAACGTCTACGAGCTTTTATAGTCTTTTGTTAAGATTGATCAAAAATTCTTGATCACTAGACGACTTTCGATGTGAAGTAAAAACTTACACTCTGATTTTCAATGTGTTTGCTATGTACGTAAGAAAGAATCAAAGCCAAAATATCTCAAGATTGATATATAAATCTTGGAGGAACATGTCCGATTATGTTGGGGGAAGATGTATCCTGTGATTGTAAAACTAATAAAGAAATAAATTGTTCACAAGTTGTCTAAAAGCTGTGTAGAAGATGCTTTGATAAACAATTTTGATTCATAATTCCAGATATAAAGAATATATAATAATATCATCCACTTTCACTAGTATATTGTTAAAATAAAACATTTCAATTTTTCATGTTCTTTCATCTTATGTAGGTATAATAAATGTAATCTTAACTACAATAGATAGCCTTACATCCCATAACTATAGTTATTAACTACAATAAAATGTCTAGAAAGAACAAAATATATGAATGTCAAAAAACGATTTAAAACTAAGTATAATTAGGAAAGTAATTAAAATCGCTCCGGCGTAATACAGTAAAAAACAAAAAACAATGTGATTATACCATTTTCTATCACCATAACAAATGTGTATACCCACACCTAAATGACCAATTGTATCCTTTGTCCAAAAATGTCTGTGACTTTCACTTATAAATTTGTCACCGATAATTTAAATCCCATTAAGCAAACCACCCATTGCTAACCGTACCATAACCCCAGAGTCAAGTTGGTTACCTACAATAAACATAGGTGGTGGTGTAAGGAATTGCTAAAATGCCTGATCATAAAAATATAATTAGGAAAGTATTTTTTATTTGCGAACCATTTATAACTGTTACCAACAACACAAATAGTTATGTTACAAAGGACTTGCTTAAATGCCTCGACGCAGGCGCAAAGGTCAAGGTATTGGAAAAAAATTCATGGAATATTATCCCTTCATAAAAGAGGTCTTAAAATATATAATTGGGAAGTATTTTTTATTTGCAAACAATTTATAAATGCTACCAACAACACAAATAGTTGTTAGAAAGGATTGCTAAAATACTTTGATGCAGGCGCAAGGGTCAAGGTAATGGAAAAATTCATGGAATATTATCCCTTGACCAAAAACGAAAATTTCTTCTATTTGGATAATAAAAAAATATATATTAATTCAATACTTTGATTTTTCCATCAAAATGCTTGATAAATCTAGTTGTTTGATATTCTCTAACTAATTGAGTAATATGTTTTCATGTGCCTATTTAATTTACCAAAAACAATATTAGTCTTCTCCCATAAAATTGATCTTTTGGATCCCTCTAATTCCCCACCGGTGAAATATATGTTCCTCATATTTAATAATGATGGTTTGTCATAGATGGGTACTTGTAATTCATATTTAAGATGTTTACATCCTTCTCTAACTAATATCCTTTTATCCATCATGTAAACAGATTTAGAATTGTATTGCGTGCTTCAACACCTAGCCACACCCACCACTGTAACAGATTTGACTTTTCCAATGACTGCCCCAGCTACCTAAACTGAACATTTCTTTTGATTTTCTCTTTTCCTTTCTAAGCAATGTACACAATTTTTAAACTGGTTCTGACCTCCCTCTTGAATGGCATCCTCTACTTTATTTTCGTTATATTTGTTAAACTTTTATCACTTTATGGGATTATTGAGCACCCGAAATCCCAAATATTAACTCATAACATGTAACTAGCAGAATATAGTAAAAGATATCAGACTCTAATAAGACTAGATTTACCTACAATTCAATTTACTATTTATGGATTTCACAGATTCCCGCTGGTGAATACCAATTTTTAACAAATGTGGGAATCGTTAGATTCTGTTCACCCCAAAAGGGCGTTTAATTTCAGGAGACAGTGTCGAGCGGCAGTTTTATCCAGATTTCTATATCTCGCGCACTCGCTCTGCCGTCCGCTCTCCCTCTCCATCTCTCCCCTAAGTCTCCGCTCTGCTCTGGAGCGCTTAAGTTAAGTTAGGCTTAAGCTGTTCTTGTTTCAAAGTGATACAATAAACATCTACGCACGTCGCGTAAAAACCCCAAAATACTCCCGTGTTTTTTGGGTACCACTCAATCTTGGGGCTTCAATTATTTCATCGATCAAGCCGCACCGCCCCAACAAGTTCTTGTTTCAAAGTGATACAATAAACATCTACGCACGTCGCGTAAAAACCCCAAAATACTCCCGTGTTTTTTGGGTACCACTCAATCTTGGGGCTTCAATTATTTCATCGATCAAGCCGCACCGCCCCAACATTTTGGTCCAGTTCGAGCCGGATTTCAAAATCTTTGGATTTTCCTCTCCTGGAGTTTCCTTTGATTTTGTCCCAGCAGGCTTGAAACACTCCAGATAAGTTCCGATTACTATAATTGCCGGTCATACAGCCAGTTTTTCGAACCCTATTTCGACTTACTTTCTGTATGATATATTGTCTAAATCCAAAAGAGATTAATCCGACGCAACGGCATTTAATATATGTATTTCAATTCCGTTACTTGTGCCCGACAATATTCCAGTTTCCTTTGCCCACAGTTGCACACTTGAAACAATTCCAGTAAATATTTCAGTGCTACTATTCAACGAAAATATTTGTCAAATATATTTTCAATTCCAATCGTGTGTAAAATATAACTCAGCCGCAGTAAAAAATTCCCGGTCATAAAATTTTTCCTTAAGAATTGCACTCTTTATTTTTTACTGTGTTCCAGCTGCGTGTGTATATTTACATAACTATTCTAATACAGTCCACTCTAACTACTCTTTCTAATACAGTCCACTCTAACTACTCTTTCTAATACAGTCCACTCCAACTACTTTTCTCGACCTACAAATACGGCTAAACTACTTCCAATATTAAAAACAAAGTTACAATATCCACAAATTTACTCCAGCAAATCGTTTGCAATTTAGTTGTGCAGGTGACAAACAAACGCACCGACATACAAACATAAGCGAAGTCTTTCCCATTCCCGCAACGTTATTCTGCTATTCGCACCGCACATATAACATATACATACGTACAGTGTACATACATACGTATATCGATATTTTCGCGAGTGCACAGTGGGTCAAGAGCTCACAAAAAGTGTTCCTTTCAAACAAACAATATTAAAGTCCGTAATTCCTTACATAAGTCCGACCATCCGATATAATAAATATTTATTGCCTATCTGACAGTGTGACCGTATATATTTACAATCTTAATTGGTTCCTAAATTCCAATTTGATTCCAATCCGTTTCCTTACATCTGAATTAAAATTCTAAATTATTTAACGTCATGGCAACATCAGTAAAAGCCGCTTTAACCCGATTTATGGCCACAGCTGACTGTCTGATCCACTTTGAGGCCACTGTGAACGCTCCAGGTGCTCCTACACCAACGTTATCCGCCTGTAACATCCGTCGCGATCACCTCAATTCCTTGTGGCAATCGGTAAAGGCAGCATACGACATATGCTCCGACTGCATTATAGCTGCAGGCGAGAGCGCCGCAGACACAAAATCCATACTAAAGTCTAAGTATTACCAAACGTACTCCACTTACGAAATATTTGCCGCGCAGCTGATGGAACAAATCCAAAAGGGCTCCTCCCAAATACCTCAAGCTCCAGTAACTCCGTCCCAAAATTTCACGTCTTATGGCTGTCGGCTCCCTCCTATCGACACAGAGGTTTTCTCTGGCGACTATCTTCGCTGGCCGACTTTCCGGGACCTTTTGACGGCAATATACATAGACAATCCGAGTCTAACGCCCGTTGAAAAATTATTCCACTTAAATTCAAAATCAAGTGGCGAAGCTCATTCCATAGTTTCAAGATCCCCACTCACCAATGATGGCTTTCGCTCAGCCTGGAATAACCTAACTGAGCGTTTCGAAAATAAGCGATTGCAGGTAAACAGTCACCTGAAAACACTTTTCAATGTGCAATCCATAGCACAGGAGTCGGGAGCAGCCTTAAAGGAACTTCAACGC
Source organism: Drosophila suzukii (assembly GCF_043229965.1). Lineage (NCBI taxonomy): Eukaryota > Metazoa > Arthropoda > Insecta > Diptera > Drosophilidae > Drosophila > Drosophila suzukii. The sequence goes on from NC_092085.1 coordinate 6,613,220, forward strand.
ACTTTTCAAGGTTGCTTAACTTCCTTAAAATTTTCCGGTGTTAATATTGAGAATTGGGACCCTATCCTGGTTTATATGTGCTCGACAAAACTACCAAAGCTCACTCTCTCATTATGGGAGCAATCCATCCAAAATAAAGCCGAAATTCCAACGTGGCTTGAGCTTGATTCATATTTGACGGAGCGCCATCGAACTCTTGAGGCCGTCGATAGCTTCCGATCTGCCAATTTCCACCACGTCCAGTCCAAAGACACAAATCGAGAGGCAGAATTTCCAAAAATAAATTCCTTCAACACAAGGTTAGTTCCGATAACCAAAGGCTGCGATCTGTGTTCGAAGAAGAACCACTCCGTGCGTATATGTCCACGCTTCCTACAGATGACGGTAGAAGATCGCTTAGCCTATATCCAAAGGAAGCAGTTGTGCTCCAATTGCTTTGCAAGTAGCCATCAATTCCGGGATTGCACAAGCGCTCACAACTGTCTCACTTGCCAAGATCGGCATCACACATTGCTGCATCGAAACAGCGGTCCTACTACTCCGACGATTCCATCCGACCCTCCAAGGCCAATATCCGCCTCAGTTCCACACATCATTTCGTCCTATTCAACGCAAGTTTCCGTACAAAAAGTTCCTCCTAAGAATACTCCATCCGAATATTGGGTTCCATACCCCGCCTTGGATGGCAGACGTACTCGAGGTATTAAATCCTACCAATGCCGAGTCTGCCAAAAGATCCATCCTCTTCGGAAGTGCCACCACTTTCTACGGCTAAGCCCCCAGAATCGGCTTCAGGAAGTACATATCCAGAAGTACTGCTCCAATTGCTTGGCTCACAATCATTCCAAGGACTCCTGCCGCAGTGGTCATTACTGCCACAAGTGTGGAAAGGCCCACCACACTCTCCTACATACGGACGACCGATCTATACTTCCAAAATATTCCTGAGCCTACTATCCTGAGGTTCTTGCTACGGGTGTCCTCGCAAGGGGGGGGGAGAATGTTCACGCCAAAAGGGCGTTTAATTTCAGGAGACAGTGTCGAGTGGCAGTTTTATCCAGATTTCTATATCTCGCGCGCTCGCACTGCCGTCCGCTCTCCCTCTCCATCTCTCCCCTAAGTCTCCGCTCTGCTCTGGAGCGCTTAAGTTAAGTTAGGTTTAAGCAGTTCATGTTTCAAAGTGTACGAATAAACACCGACGCACGTCGCGTAATAACCCCAAAAGTACTCCCGTGCTTTTTGGGTACCACTCGATATTGGGGCTTCAACTATTTAATCGATCAAGCCGCACCGCCCCAACAGATTCACAATGTTTTATTGGGACAAAGTTTAAACATAGAAGTGCTTAGATTAAATTTTACAGAGTTCTGTTTGTCACATGAATTGTATTCTTGTCTTCACGAACGCTAAACGACGACTCCCCGCTCACTCGTGTAGGTATCGGCGGCATTAAAAGAATCGAGTACTTAATCGAGGATTTAAGATTGCAAACTGATTAAGAGTTGCCATATTACTTAACCCGCTTCGAGTGTGCCGTGTAATAAGCCCGCCAGATTCAAATCCTACATTCGGCCCTCCTGACTGTTCATTCGCCTCGAATGGACCTGACCAAGGTTTCATATACTCGGAAACCGTAGATGTTTTAAATGGACCCTCTGAATTACCTATACGTTCTACTTCGTACCGCCCATGATCCTTTACTGCAACAATCCTGTAGGGCCCTAAAAACTTCCCCTTAAGCTTTAATCCGACACCATACTGAGTTCTTTTAATTGCTACCAAATCATTGAGTTGATAGACTCTTTCTTGTTTCCGCTTCAAATCAAACGTATTCTTATTCTCGTCTTGTACCTTTTTGCCGGCTAATCGCATATCAACTCCAGTTAAAAGCTTGAATGGCGTAATCTTGGTGCTTCTCGGCTCAGTGCTGTTGATAATTTGCTGAACTCGTCCCACGTATTTATACCAAGCTAATGGACTTTCATAGCTCAACTTTGCTAGCACTGGTACGACGATCTTGTGAAGTCTTTCGACTTGTCCATTTCCTCGTGGTACACCTGTCGCTATAAGCAGATGCTGTATGTTGTGTGACTCGCAGTATTCCTTGAATGCGAGAGATGTGAAAGCAGTGCCTCTGTCGGACACTATGCGGTAAAAATTTCCAAAATGTACGGCTTGCTTATTCAGACAGTTTAGAACTTCGTCTACACCAGTGCTACGAGTTGGGTAGAGCCAGACATATTTTGAGAATCCGTCTACTATGACAGGGATGTGGTTATATCGCTTGGTCGTCATTTCCATGGCCCGACGTGGTCGATATGGTATGTAATGAAGGGTAAATCGCCTTTGTCAATTGAAGTTAGAAATCCCTCTTTCTTGCCGGCTTTGGCATTTACGATAATGCATCTGATGCAACTCTCGACGATTCGATCGGTTTTATCTTTGAGCTTGGGAATGAAATATGACCTTTCGATTATATCCTGTGTCTTTCTGGCAGAAGTGCCCCTGGCTATGCGCTCTCTGAATTATTTTATTTTGCATAGTCGAAGGTACTACGACCAGCTCACGAGTCGGATCTTTGAAGAGAACGTCATTCTGTATATAGAAGTCCTGGTATGCATCCTTTTCTACAAGGTTCCGAACTGCTTTTGTCCAATCATCGTTAGTCTGGGCTTCCTTTAAGCACATGAGACTCGACTCAGGGCATCAGCATGTTTCATTTGGGTCCCTGAGCGATGTTCGATCTTGTAGTTGAAGTCCTGCAAATATAAAGCCCAACGAGCTACGCGAAGAGGAACTTCCTTTTTGTTCATCGTCATTTAGAACGCGTTACAAGCAGTTACGATTGTGAACTTTATGCCTAACACATATACACGCCACTTGACTAGAGCTCCAATAATAGCCAGTACACTTCCAGTTCATACGAATCGTACTTTTCCTCGAACGGTGATGTCTTTCGGCTCATGTATTGGACTGGATGGAAAGCACTGTCTACGGGGTCCTTCTGCAGTAAGACTGCGCCAAAACCGTACTTGGACGCGTCTGTGTGGCTTTCCGTTTGTAAGTTAGGATTATATAGCTTTAGGACTGGTTCGCTAATAAGAGCAGTCTTCAGCTTTTCAAACGCAATTTGTTGTTTCTCTCCAAGTTCATACTTGGAATCGCCTCTCAGTAAATCCGACAAGGGCCTGGCGATGGATGCGTACCCGTGTATAACCTTACGGAAGTAAGAAGTCAGACCTAGGAATCGCTTAATCGCTTTTTTGTCATGTGGTGTGGGAAACTCTTTCACAGCTTGAATCTTTTCTGGACCTGGGGTGATGGTTCCACTTTGAATGATGTATCCTAGGAACTGTACTTTACTGTGCAATATTTGGCACTTACTCCAGTTGATACGTAAACCGTTCCGAGAAGCAACCTGCAAGACATCTTTCAACTTAGCAAGTCCTTCTTCAAAGCCTTGACTGGGTATGATTACATCGTCCATGTACACAACGACAACGTTAGTGGCGATGAGCTCCCTTAGAACTGCCATGATAAATCTTGTGAAAACCGCAGGTGAATTTGATATGCCAAATGGTACATAAAGGAATTCAAATTGTCCAGATTGGGTAACAAATGATGTATACTTTCGAGAGCCTGGTTCAATCGGAACGTGGAAGAAGCCGTTTGTTAGTTCCAAAGTAGTAAATATCTTGGACCCTTGCAGCTTGTCTAGCACGGTCTCCATATGAGCCATCGGAAAATTGTCTCGGATAATTTTCTAATTTAGTTTTCGGTAGTCACAAACTCGGACCCGAAATCGATATCTTCGTTACTTTTGGATTCATTCCGTCGCATAAACTCAGTGCCTTCTTTTGTAACTTTCATGTCCACAATATCCAGGATAGGTCTGCGCGAAATTGCGTCGAAGCCCATGGCCTTATCTGGAACCACGTGAAACTCCACCTCCATGTGCATGTTGTCTATTTCAACAGGAATGACAATGCTCCCAAAAGTTAAAACTTGACTCTCGCCTATTCCCGTCAAACACTTGTCTTTTCCGGTAAGAGCTTCGTTGCCTAGCTTGAGAAAAATGTTCCTGCGCATTAGGCATAGATCTGCGCCTGTGTCGACGAGTCCTTTGAATTGAGCGTAGGGAGATTTGATAATTTTTAGTTCAAGGCCGGAAACCGTAAACTCGCTTTTTGGCTTAGTAGCTGCGTTCTCCACGTGAACGGCATTAGCATTGCTCTCCTGTTTTACCTCAACCTCGACCTTGCACTGTGCAGCACGATGACCTGGCTGTCCGCACCGATAACAATTATTGTTATCCTTCTTCTTGCAATCTTTCTTTAAATGGGACGGATCCCCACACTTAAAGCATTTACGTAAAAACTTGTGTTTTGAGTCGATGCTTTTGGATCCTTCTGCCTCAGCTACACGCGCTTCATTTTTGTAGGGCATTTTGTATGAGCGGCGAACCTTCTTGTATACTTCAATCTGCTCCTTTAAATCCGTTATGGTTTTCGCCTGATACAACATTATTTTGTTTGCCTTAGCATCTGGAACTCCCTTCACAAAATACTCTATCAAACTCTCTTCGTCTAGGTTAACTGGCTTGGCTATTTCCATCAAAGCATACAAATATTCCTGAAGTGTCTCTCCTTTTCTCTGTGCACGTTGACCTAGCTTGCGATGAACCTCAGCAGATAATATTTTAACAGCAAATTCGCCACGTAACGCTGCCTTTAAAAAATCCCAGTTGCGAATGTTAACCTGACTGCGAATGAACGATTTTGCAGCCCCACTGAGCAACTGCTTAGAATAAATGAATAGTTGAAGCTGACTCCACTGCACAGTCAAAGCACATTCCTCCAACACCTGGATCAACTAATCTATATCTGTACTACCTGTACCTGCCAAATTTGAAACACTGCCTTCTACATCTTTAAGTGTAAACAAAGAACGGCTTATAGGCGCTGCCTGCACTGGACAATCAAGAGCGGTAGCTACAGATGCGACTCCATCCGAGTCGTTATCATCATCGTCCTGAATACCAAAGTGAGCCAGGAGTCGATCCTGTAAAACGTGCTTTCTACTGGCTGTGGGTAAATTAAGTTCTGGTAGCTTTGCGCGCAAATCGTCGCATCGCATTAACATTATCTCTTCGAGTTGCATTTTGAGATGAAATTTCCTTTAAATGTATTGATAGTAGCTTAACAGTAACAAAAAGATTATATGATTATAAATATAGATTATATGAATAACTTTTAAGTTAATGACAATTTTTGGTTTTATACACACAGTCTACTTTTACTGTTTGTGACCGACTTTCAATTTAATTGGGTCAGCTTTCTGGTTACCACCCCTTTCGATGCACTGCTTCTCAAGACTGTTTGCCTGCCAATTGGATTTTCTTCTGGACTATTCAACTTGAAAAGTTCTTGCCGTTGCTTGTCCGCTGACGTCGTTGCCTTCCACCAAGATCTGCTACTCCAAACTCAGTGCTGCTCTTCTTGGAAATCTTGCCCTCCAGGTCCCGTCAACCCGCCATTGCTCCAATGCCCGCTTCACGCTCCTGACTTGCTCCGCTCGCCTCTGTCTATCGCTGCTCCCAACGCCTTCCACAGATCAGCCTCTGCAAGTTACCAGTTCACCGTGACTGGACGGATCTCCGACCGACGCTCTGGGGATCTATAATGCACTACCTCCTGGACTGTAGTCGCTATAGGCTCCAAGCGTTTCCCTTGCGCGTTTTCACACACACATCTGCCGAATTCTGGTTTTCGTCGTCGTCTTTTGGACACACTGCCAAATTAACTGCGCAGTTGTCTCAAATTGTCATTTCACCAGACTTGAAATTTGGCAATCATTGTAGTTGTGTTACTCTAATGTTTGGGTTAATCCCGGATGAGCCCCCAAATTGTGGAAATCGTTAGATTCACAATATTTTATTGGGATAAAGCTTAAACATAGAAGTGCTTAGATTAAATTTTACACATGTCACATGAATTGTATTCTTGTCTTCACGAACGCTAAACAACGACTCCCCGCTCACTCGTGTAGGTATCGGCGGCATTAAAAGAATCGAGTACTTTATCGAGGATTTTAGATTGCAAACTGATTAAGAGTTGCCATATAACTTAACCCGCTTCGAGTGTGCCGTGTAATAAGCCCGCCAGATTCAAATCCTACAAACGTAGCAAGAATTTTTATTCTCTCTCTGAATGGTTACATGTTTAATGCCAGTTTTCATTTATTATCGACAAAATACACGTCGATCAGTAAAAAACACATATTTTAACAAAATGACAGTGAAAAAGTAAGTTAAAATATTAAAATTTGGAAAATAAAGAAACAAAGGAAGGCAGATTCGCCAAGCCGAAGGAGAAAAAAATAAAATATAGCAAGCGTTTCTTATTCACTCTTTAAATATCTAACATATTTAATACCAGTCACAACTTAGCATCGTACACGCATACATAAGCGTTAAATCTATCAGATCCGAGAGCCTCGGAGATTCAATTCTATTGTCATAACTTTAATTGTCAAAGTGACAATTCCAAAATCCAAATCTAGTTTTTAAAATTGGTCTAGTTTGGCTGGAATTTATGATTATAATTCGTCACGAAATTCTTGACGTTCCCAGAAACAGTCGCCCAACGGGAGCATCGCTAAAACCCCAAAATTCTTATCGTCCAATGTCACAATCAATTATATATGCTATGTGCTCGATGTTCATTAACACAAATCGGTGTAAAACGTGATGGACTGGATCGACGGTGTGCTACTACTGCCGATATCGTAAGCGTTAAATCTGTCAGATCCGAGAGCCTCGGAGATTCAATTCTATTGTCATAACTTTAATTGTCAAAGTGACAATTCCAAAATCCAAATCTAGTTTTTAAAATTGGAATTCGAATCCCAAACCAAAAATAAAAACATAGCAAGCTCTTTCTATTCACTCTCCAAATAGGTTACATGCTTAATGCCAGTCACAACTAAACATCGTACACGCACACACCTTTCTGAAAAAACATGGGATCTAATCATACTATGCTTAAAAAGTAAGTTAAAATATTTTAATGCGAGCACGAACAATACCATGAAAGGTACGATATTTCTAAATTTTAAAAAAAAACCCAAACGGAAAGGAATGTTACTTCGGCAAGCCGAAGTTTATACATCCTTGCGGTGTTAGGTTTTTTGATACTCGCGAAGTCGGTACAAATTCTAAAATTGGAACACGGATTCGTGTTCCAATTTTAGAATTTGTACCGACCTCGCGAGAATCAAAAAACCTAACACCGCAAGGATGTATAAACTTCGGCTTGCCGAAGTAACATTCCTTTCTGTTTGGGTTTTTTTTTTAAATTTAGAAATATCGTACCTTTTATGGTATTGTTCGTGCTCGCATTAAAATATTTTAACTTACTTTTCAAGCATGGTATGATTAGATCCCATGTTTTTTCAGAAAGGTGTGTGCGTGTACGATGTTTAGTTGTGACTGGCATTAAGCATGTAACCTATTTGGAGAGTGAATAGAAAGAGCTTGCTATGTTTTTATTTTTGGTTTGGGATTCGAATTCCAATTTTAAAAACTAGATTTGGATTTTGGAATTGTCACTTTGACAATTAAAGTTATGACAATAGAATTGAATCTCCGAGGCTCTCGGATCTGACAGATTTAACGCTTACGATATCGGCAGTAGTAGCACACCGTCGATCCAGTCCATCACGTTTTACACCGATTTGTGTTAATGAACATCGAGCACATAGCATATATAATTGATTGTGACATTGGACGATAAGAATTTTGGGGTTTTAGGGACGACTGGGCGACTGTTTCTGGGAACGTCAAGAATTTCGTGACGAATTATAATCATAAATTCCAGCCAAACTAGAAGCGCTCCGTAAATCTGATCAAATACCATACGTACTATAACGAATACTGATAATTTTCGAGGGTCTTGATGAAGGAGTGCCGGTAGGTTTGACCTTCACTTATACTTTCTTTTCCTGATCGTTGCACAGGTTCCTGTCTTGACCTTCGGTTTTTCATTCGCTCCTGCCTTCGCAGCTCCTCTGGCTGATCCCTTTGAGGCTCCAGTGGCTCTGGCTCTGGGTACCGCCTTGGGTACAGGTTTGCCTCCAGGTTTGGGTCGTGGCTTAGCTCTGGCCTTTGGTCCCACCTTTAGTCCAACCCTGAATAGTAGCTATCGGACCTGGCCATAATCTTTGTTAAACCATTGCCGGAATTGAGCATCCCTTGGATGAGAAGATTTCGGGGCGGCCTTCCTTCTAGGCGAGACCAAATCGTTACACTCCTCCTGCAAAGGTGTAGAGTCCTCTTCCGTGGGAATTGATGGGGAAACGGTTCCGGCCTTCCCTCTAGTCTTTCCGGCCAATTCTTTAGCTGTAATATTCACCGGAGCCCGCCTCTTTCTTACATTTCCTGGCGTGACCACTCGGACCACCGAGTTTTCATCAATACACTCGTGCACTGGAGGAATGGATAAAAGTCCCTTTCGCTGAGATATGTTGCGGCTACGCCTTGGCTTGAAAGATGGATTCTTCATCCCCGACGGGGTCTTTGGTACGGTAGCGACTACCGGCTCTTCATTTTTCTCCTCCTCCTCCCTGTAACATTAATAAGGTGTATAAAATTTAAATTAGTTGATGTAAAGTAGTTGAAGACATGATTGACTTCCACTAAACGATTGGATATTAAAGCTATCTATAGGCGAGTAGTGCAGTGTTCATAGGATTACGCTTGTCTCGGTTAAAAAAAAAATTAATAAATTGCATACTACATTCTTTATAAATTATATAGCTAAAAGGATTTTCTAATATTCACTGTTGAATTCGCGTTTAATTAATCCGATTTACCTTCTCTTAAAAAAAAACAGAAAATAAGCGCATTACCGCCTTGGGTACAGGTTTGCCTCCAGATTTGGGTCGTGGCTTAGCTCTGGCCTTTGGTCCCACCTTTAGTCCAACCCTGGATAGTAGCTTTTGGACCTGGCCATAATCTTTGTTAAACCATTGCCGGAATTGAGCATCCCTTGGATGAGAAGATTTCGGGGCGGCCTTCCTTCTAGGCGAGACCAAATCGTTACACTCCTACTGCAAAGTTGTAGAGTCCTCTTCCGTGGGAATTGATGGGGAAACGGTTCCGGCCTTCCCTCTAGTCTTTCCGGCCAATTCTTTAGCTGCAATATTCACCGGAGCCCGCCTCTTTCTTACATTTCCTGGCGTGACCACTCGGACCACCGAGTTTTCATCAATACACTCGTGCACTAGAGGAATGGATAAAGGTCCCTTTCGCTGAGATATGTTGCGGCTACGCCTTGGCTTGAAAGATGGATTCTTCATCCCCGACGGGGTCTTTGGTACGGTAGCGACTACCGGCTCTTCATTTTTCTCCTCCTCCTCCCTGTAACATTAATAAGGTGTATAAAATTTAAATTAGTTGATGTAAAGTAGTTGAAGACATGATTGACTTCCACTAAACGATTGGATATTAAAACAAGGAAGAACGCTATAGTCGAGTACCTCGACTATCAGATACCCGTTACTCAAAGGGAAATGGAGATATGCAAGCAGCAAAGCGAAATTAAAATGCGCCACCTACCGGCGGTAGACAGATTTAAGCGTTATGGGCGTTAGAGTGGGCGTGGCAAATTTATTTTTGGATCAATCGATTTCAGTTCAAATTTTTCATCTAGCATCCAAATTGTGGGCGTCACAGGTTTTCGCCGTTTGTGGGCGTTTAAGTGGGCGTGGCAAACTTTTTTTTAGGTCAATCGATAGGTATTGATGAGAACAATACATTTCAGTTAAAATTTTCTATCTAGCATCAAAACTGTAGGAGCCACAGTTTTGGGCGGATTGTGGGCGTTAGAGTGGGCGTGGCACTCTACTGAAACAAACTTGCGCTGCGTAAGAAGCTCAGGAATCTGCACGCCAAATCTCAATAGCCTAGCTCCCATAGTTTCCGAGATCTCAGCGTTCATCCGGACAGACAGACGGACAGACGGACAGACGGACAGACGGTCAGACGGACAGACGGACAGACGGACAGACGGACAGACGGACATGGCTAGATCGACTCGGCTAGTGATCCTGATCAAGAATATATATACTTTATGGGGTCGGAAACGCTTCCTTCTGCCTGTTACATACTTTCCGACGAATCTAGTATACCCTTTTACTCTACGAGTAACGGGTATAACTATCTATAGGCGAGTAGTGCAGTGTTCGTAGGATTACGCTCGCCTCGGTTAAAAAAAAAATTAATAAATTGCATACTACATTCTTTATAAATTATATAGCTAAAAGGATTTTCTAATATTCACTGTTGAATTCGCGTTTAATTAATCCGATTTACCTTCTCTTAAAAATAACAGAAAATAAGCGCATTATTTTTAAGTAGTTGTACCGACGGATGTTTGTAAATGATATAAAACCGATTACTGTTGTACGGCTTGCTATCAGTTTTTTCAAAACTGTATTGTTTTATATAAAATAGATTTATTTTTTATTAAGCTTGGACGTTTCGTGTATGTGTGTGCGTGTGTACGATGCTAAGTTGTGACTGGCATTAACCTTTGTAACCTATTTGTGGAGTGATTAGAAAAGGCTTTCTATGTTTTTATTTTTGGTCTGGGATTCGTGTTCCAATTTTAGAATTTGTACCGACTTCGCGAGTTTCAAAAAACCTAACACCGCAAGGATGTATAACATTCCATTCTGTTTGGGTTTTTTTTTTTAATTTAGAAATATCGTACCTTTTATGGTATTGTTCGTGCTCGCATTAAAATATTTTAACTTACTTTTTAAGCATAGTATGATTAGATCCCATGTTTTTTCAGAAAGGTGTGTGCGTGTACGATGTTTAGTTGTGACTGGCATTAAGCATGTAACCTATTTGGAGAGTGACTAGAAAGCGCTTGCTATGTTTTTATTTTTGGTTTGGGATTCGAATTCCAATTTTAAAAACTAGATTTGGATTTTGGAATTGTCACTTTGACAATTAAAGTTATGACAATAGAATTGAATATCCGAGGCTCTCGGATCTGACAGATTTAACGCTTACGATATCGGCAGTAGTAGCCCACCGTCGATCCAGTCCATCACGTTTTACACCGATTAGTGTTAATGAACATCGAGCACATAGCATATATAATTGATTGTGACATTGGACGATAAGAATTTTGGGGTTTTAGGGATGCTCCCGTTGGGCGACTGTTTCTGGGAACGTCAAGAATTTCGTGACGAATTATAATCATAAATTCCAGCCAAACTAGAAGCGCTCCGTAAATCTGATCAAATACCATACGTACTATAACGAATACTGATAATTTTCGAGGGGCTTGATGAAGGAGTGCCGATAGGTTTGACCTTCACTTATACTTTCTTTTCCTGATCGTTGCACAGGTTCCTGTCTTGACCTTCGGTTTTTCATTCGCTCCTGCCTTCGCAGCTCCTCTGGCTGATCCCTTTGACGCTCCAGTGGCTCTGGCTCTGGGTACCGCCTTGGGTACAGGTTTGCCTCCAGGTTTGGGTCGTGGCTTAGCTCTGGCCTTTGGTCCTTAGCTAAAAGGATTTTCTTATATTCACTGTTGAATTCGCGTTTAATTAATCCGATTTACCTTCTCTTAAAAAAAACAGAAAATAAGCGCATTATTTTTAAGTAGTTGTACCGACGGATGTTTGTAAATGATATAAAACCGATTACTGTTGTACGGCTTGCTATCAGTTTTTTCAAAACTGTATTGTTTTATATAAAGTAGATTTATTTTTTATTAAGCTTGGACGTGTCGTGTATGTGTGTGCGTGTGTACGATGCTAAGTTGTGACTGGCATTAACCTTTGTAACCTATTTGTGGAGTGATTAGAAAAGGCTTTCTATGTTTTTATTTTTGGTCTGGGATTCGTGTTCCAATTTTAGAATTTGTACCGACTTCGCGAGTATCAAAAAACCTAACACCGCAAGGATGTATAACATTCCATTCTGTTTGGGTTTTTTTTTTAAATTTAGAAATATCGTACCTTTCATGGTATTGTTCGTGCTCGCATTAAAATATTTTATGATTAGATCCCATGTTTTTTCAGAAAGGTGTGTGCGTGTACGATGTTTAGTTGTGACTGGCATTAAGCATGTAACCTATTTGGAGAGTGACTAGAAAGCGCTTGCTATGTTTTTATTTTTGGTTTGGGATTCGAATTCCAATTTTAAAAACTAGATTTGGATTTTGGAATTGTCACTTTGACAATTAAAGTTATGACAATAGAATTGAATATCCGAGGCTCTCGGATCTGACAGATTTAACGCTTACGATATCGGCAGTAGTAGCCCACCGTCGATCCAGTCCATCACGTTTTACACCGATTAGTGTTAATGAACATCGAGCACATAGCATATATAATTGATTGTGACATTGGACGATAAGAATTTTGGGGTTTTAGGGACGACTGCGCGACTGTTTCTGGGAACGTCAAGAATTTCGTGACGAATTATAATCATAAATTCTAGCCAAACTAGAAGCGCTCCGTAAATCTGATCAAATACCATACGTACTATAACGAATACTGATAATTTTCGAGGGTCTTGATGAAGGAGTGCCGGTAGGTTTGACCTTCACTTATACTTTCTTTTCCTGATCGTTGCACGGGTTCCTGTCTTGACCTTCGGTTTTTCATTCGCTCCTGCCTTCGCAGCTCCTCTGGCTGATCCCTTTGACGCTCCAGTGGCTCTGGCTCTATGTACCGCCTTGGGTACAGGTTTGCCTCCAGGTTTGGGTCGTGGCTTAGCTCTGGCCTTTGGTCCCACCTTTAGTCCAACCCTGGATAGTAGCTTTTGGACCTGGCCATAATCTTTGTTAAACCATTGCCGGAATTGAGCATCCCTTGGATGAGAAGATTTCGGGGCAGCCTTCCTTCTAGGCGAGACCAAATCGTTACACTCCTACTGCAAAGTTGTAGAGTCCTCTTCCGTGGGAATTGATGGGGAAACGGTTCCGGCCTTCCCTCTAGTCTTTCCGGCCAATTCTTTAGCTGTAATATTCACCGGAGCCCGCCTCTTTCTTACATTTCCTGGCGTGACCACTCGGACCACCGAGTTTTCATCAATACACTCGTGCACTGGAGGAATGGATAAAAGTCCCTTTCGCTGAGATATGTTGCGGCTACGCCTTGGCTTGAAAGATGGATTCTTCATCCCCGACGGGGTCTTTGGTACGGTAGCGACTACCGGCTCTTCATTTTTCTCCTCCTCCTCCCTGTAACATTAATAAGGTGTATAAAATTTAAATTAGTTGATGTAAAGTAGTTGAAGACTTGATTGACTTCCACTAAACGATTGGATATTAAAGCTATCTATAGGCGAGTAGTGCAGTGTTCATAGGATTACGCTTGCCTCGGTTAAAAAAAAAATTAATAAATTGCATATTACATTCTTTATAAATTATATAGCTAAAAGGATTTTCTAATATTCACTGTTGAATTCGCGTTTAATTAATCCGATTTACCTTCTCTTAAAAATAACAGAAAATAAGCGCATTATTTTTAAGTAGTTGTACCGACGGATGTTTGTAAATGATATAAAACCGATTACTGTTGTACGGCTTGCTATCAGTTTTTTCAAAACTGTATTGTTTTATATAAAATAGATTTATTTTTTATTAAGCTTGGACGTGTCGTGTATGTGTGTGCGTGTGTACGATGCTAAGTTGTGACTGGCATTAACCTTTGTAACCTATTTGTGGAGTGATTAGAAAAGGCTTTCTATGTTTTTATTTTTGGTCTGGGATTCGTGTTCCAATTTTAGAATTTGTACCGACTTCGCGAGTATCAAAAAACCTAACACCGCAAGGATGTATAACATTCCATTCTGTTTGGGTTTTTTTTTTAAATTTTGAAATATCGTACCTTTCAAGGTATTGTTCGTGCTCGCATTAAAATATTTTAACTTACTTTTTAAGCATAGTATGATTAGATCCCATGTTTTTTCAGAAAGGTGTGTGCGTGTACGATGTTTAGTTGTGACTGGCATTAAGCATGTAACCTATTTGGAGAGTGACTAGAAAGCGCTTGCTATGTTTTTATTTTTGGTTTGGGATTCGAATTCCAATTTTAAAAACTAGATTTGGATTTTGGAATTGTCACTTTGACAATTAAAGTTATGACAATAGAATTGAATATCCGAGGCTCTCGGATCTGACAGATTTAACGCTTACGATATCGGCAGTAGTAGCCCACCGTCGATCCAGTCCATCACGTTTTACACCGATTAGTGTTAATGAACATCGAGCACATAGCATATATAATTGATTGTGACATTGGACGATAAGAATTTTGGGGTTTTAGGGATGGTGCCGTTGGGCGACTGTTTCTGGGAACGTCAAGAATTTCGTGACGAATTATAATCATAAATTCCAGCCAAACTAGAAGCGCTCCGTAAATCTGATCAAATACCATACGTACTATAACGAATACTGATAATTTTCGAGGGGCTTGATGAAGGAGTGCCGATAGGTTTGACCTTCACTTATACTTTCTTTTCCTGATCGTTGCACGGGTTCCTGTCTTGACCTTCGGTTTTTCATTCGCTCCTGCCTTCGCAGCTCCTCTGGCTGATCCCTTTGATGCTCCAGTGGCTCTGGCTCTGGGTACCGCCTTGGGTACAGGTTTGCCTCCAGATTTGGGTCGTGGCTTAGCTCTGGCCTTTGGTCCCACCTTTAGTTCAACCCTGGATAGTAGCTTTTGGACCTGGCCATAATCTTTGTTAAACCATTGCCGGAATTGAGCATCCCTTGGATGAGAAGATTTCGGGGCGGCCTTCCTTCTAGGCGAGACCAAATCGTTACACTCCTACTGCAAAGTTGTAGAGTCCTCTTCCGTGGGAATTGATGGGGAAACGGCTCCGGCCTTCCCTCTAGTCTTTCCGGCCAATTCTTTAGCTGTAATATTCACCGGAGCCCGCCTCTTTCTTACATTTCCTGGCGTGACCACTCGGACCACCGATTTTTCATCAATACACTCGTGCACTGGAGGAATGGATAAAAGTCCCTTTCGCTGAGATATGTTGCGGCTACGCCTTGGCTTGAAAGATGGATTCTTCATCCCCGACGGGGTCTTTGGTACGGTAGCGACTACCGGCTCTTCATTTTTCTCCTCCTCCTCCCTGTAACATTAATAAGGTGTATAAAATTTAAATTAGTTGATGTAAAGTAGTTGAAGACATGATTGACTTCCACTAAACGATTGGATAATAAAGCTATCTATAGGCGAGTAGTGCAGTGTTCAGTGTTACGCTTGCCTCGGTTAAAAAAAAATTAATAAATTGCATACTACATTCTTTATAAATTATATAGCTAAAAGGATTTTCTAATATTCACTGTTGAATAGTTATACCGACGGATGTTTGTAAATGATATAAAACCGAGTATCAAAAAACCTAACACCGCAAGGATGTATAAACTTCGGCTTGCCGAAGTAACTTTCCTTTCTGTTTGGGTTTTTTTTTTAAATTTAGAATTATCATACCTTTCATGGTATTGTTCGTGCTCGCATTAAAATATTTTAACTTACTTTTTAAGCATAGTATGATTAGATCCCATGTTTTTTCAGAAAGGTGTGTGCGTGTACGATGTTTAGTTGTGACTGGCATTAAGCACGTAACCTATTTGGAGAGTGAATAGAAAGCGCTTGCTATGTTTTTATTTTTGGTTTGGGATTCGAATTCCAATTTTAAAAACTAGATTTGGATTTTGGAATTGTCACTTTGACAATTAAAGTTATGACAATAGAATTGAATCTCCGAGGCTCTCGGATCTGATAGATTTAACGCTTATGTATGCGTGTACGATGCTAAGTTGTGACTGGTATTAAATATGTTAGATATTTAAAGAGTGAATAAGAAACGCTTGCTATATTTTATTTTTTTCTCCTTCGGCTTGGCGAATCTGCCTTCCTTTGTTTCTTTATTTTCCAAATTTTAATATTTTAACTTACTTTTTCACTGTCATTTTGTTAAAATATGTGTTTTTTACTGATCGACGTGTATTTTGTCGATAATAAATGAAAACTGGCATTAAACATGTAACCATTCAGAGAGAGAATAAAAATTCTTGCTACGTTTGTAGGATTTGAATCTGGCGGGCTTATTACACGGCACACTCGAAGCGGGTTAAGTTATATGGCAACTCTTAATCAGTTTGCAATCTAAAATCCTCGATAAAGTACTCGATTCTTTTAATGCCGCCGATACCTACACGAGTGAGCGGGGAGTCGTTGTTTAGCGTTCGTGAAGACAAGAATACAATTCATGTAACATGTGTAAAATTTAATCTAAGCACTTCTATGTTTAAGCTTTATCCCAATAAAATATTGTGAATCTAACGATTCCCACAATTTGGGGGCTCATCCGGGATTAACCCAAACATTAGAGTAACACAACTACAATGATTGCCAAATTTCAAGTCTGGTGAAATGACAATTTGAGACAACAGCGCAGTTAATTTGGCAGTGTGTCCAAAAGACGACGACGAAAACCAGAATTCGGCAGATGTGTGTGTGAAAACGCGCAAGGGAAACGCTTGGAGCCTATAGCGACTACAGTCCAGGAGGTAGTGCATTATAGATCCCCAGAGCGTCGGTCGGAGATCCGGCCAGTCACGGTGAACTGGTAACTTGCAGAGGCTGATCTGTGGAAGGCGTTGGGAGCAGCGATAGACAGAGGCGAGCGGAGCAAGTCAGGAGCGTGAAGCGGGCATTGGAGCAATGGCGGGTTGACGGGACCTGGAGGGCAAGATTTCCAAGGAGAGCAGCCCTGAGTTTGGAGTAGCAGATCTTGGTGGAAGGCAACGACGTCAGCGGACAAGCAACGGCAAGAACTTTTCAAGTTGAATAGTCCAGAAGAAAATCCAATTGGCAGGCAAACAGTCTTGAGAAGCAGTGCATCGAAAGGGGTGGTAACCAGAAAGCTGACCCAATTAAATTGAAAGACGGTCACAAACAGTAAAAGTAGACTGTGTGTATAAAACCAAAAATTGTCATTAACTTAAAAGTTATTCATATAATCTATATTTATAATCATATAATCTTTTTGTTACTGTTAAGCTACTATCAATACATTTTAAGGAAATTTCATCTCAAAATGCAACTCGAAGAGATAATGTTAATGCGATGCGACGATTTGCGCGCAAAGCTACTAGAACTTAATTTACCCACAGCCAGTAGAAAGCACGTTTTACAGGATCGACTCCTGGCTCACTTTGGTATTCAGGACGATGATGATAACGACTCGGATGGAGTCGAATCTGTAGCTACCGCTCTTGGTTGTCCAGTGCAGGCAGCACCTATAAGCCGTTCTTTGTTTACACTTAAAGATGTAGAAGGCAGTGTTTCAAATTTGGCAGGTACAGGTAGTCCAGATATAGATCAGTGGATCCAGGAGTTGGAGGAATGTGCTTTGACTGTGCAGTGGAGTCAGCTTCAACTATTCATTTATTCTAAGCAGTTGCTCAGTGGGGCTGCAAAATCGTTCATTCGCAGTCAGGTTAACATTCGCAACTGGGATTTTTTAAAGGCAGCATTACGTGGCGAATTTGCTGTTAAAATATTATCTTCTGAGGTTCATCGCAAGCTAGGTCAACGTGCACAGAGAAAAGGAGAGACACTTCAGGAACATTTGTATGCTTTGATGGAAATAGCCAAGCCAGTTTACCTAGACGAAGAGAGTTTGATAGAGTATCTTGTGAAGGGAGTTCCAGATGCTAAGGCAAACAAAACAATGTTGTATCAGGCGAAAACCATAACGGATTTAAAGGAGCAGATTGAAGTATATAAGAAGGTTCGCCGCTCATACAAAATGCCCTACAAAAATGAAGCGCGTGTAGCTGAGGCAGAAGGATCCAAAAGCTTCGACTCAAAACACGAGTTTTTACGTAAATGCTTTAAGTGTGGGGATCCGTCCCATTTAAAGAAAGATTGCAAGAAGAAGGATAACAATAATTGTTATCGGTGCGGACAGCCAGGTCATCGTGCTGCACAGTGCAAGGTCGAGGTTGAGGTAAAACAGGAGAGCAATTCTAATGCCGTTCACGTGGAGAACGCAGCTACTAAGCCAAAAAGCGAGTTTACGGTTTCCGGCCTTGAACTAAAAATTATCAAATCTCCCTACGCTCAATTCAAAGGACTCGTCGACACAGGCGCAGATCTATGCCTAATGCGCAGGAACATTTCTCTCAAGCTAGGAAACGAAGCTCTTACCGGAAAAGAAAAGTGTTTGACGGTATTAGGCGAGAGTCAAGTTCTAACTTTCAAACAGTTGACGATCAGGTTCAGGACTGGCTTGCAGAGAAAATCATCCAACCAAGTACCTCAGAGTACGCATCGCCGGTAGTTTTGGTGTCCAAGAAAAACGGAAAGAAGAGACTGTGCTGTGACTACCGAAAACTAAATGAGAAAATTATCCGAGACAATTTTCCGATGGCTCATATGGAGACCGTGCTAGACAAGCTGCAAGGGTCCAAGATATTCACTACTTTGGAACTAACAAACGGCTTCTTCCACGTTTCGATTGAACCAGGCTCTCGAAAGTATACATCATTTGTTACCCAATCTGGACAATTTGAATTCCTTTATGTACCATTTGGCATATCAAATTCACCTGCGGTTTTCACAAGATTTATCATGGCAGTTCTAAGGGAGCTCATCGCCACTAACGTTGTCGTTGTGTACATGGACGATGTAATCATACCCAGTCAAGGCTTTGAAGAAGGACTTGCTAAGTTGAAAGATGTCTTGCAGGTTGCTTCTCGGAACGGTTTACGTATCAACTGGAGTAAGTGCCAAATATTGCACAGTAAAGTACAGTTCCTAGGATACATCATTCAAAGTGGAACCATCACCCCAGGTCCAGAAAAGATTCAAGCTGTGAAAGAGTTTCCCACACCACATGACAAAAAAGCGATTAAGCGATTCCTAGGTCTGACTTCTTACTTCCGTAAGGTTATAAACGGGTACGCATCCATCGCCAGGCCCTTGTCGGATTTACTGAGAGGCGATTCGAAGTATGAACTTGGAGAGAAACAACAAATTGCGTTTGAAAAGCTGAAGACTGCTCTTATTAGCAAACCAGTCCTAAAGTTATATAATCCTAACTTACAAACGGAAAGCCACACAGACGCGTCCAAGTACGGTTTTGGCGCAGTCTTACTGCAGAAGGACCCCGTAGACAGTGCTTTCCATCCAGTCCAATACATGAGCCGAAAGACATCACCGTTCGAGGAAAAGTACGATTCGTATGAACTGGAAGTGTACTGGCTATTATTGGAGCTCTAGTCAAGTGGCGTGTATATGTGTTAGGCATAAAGTTCACAATCGTAACTGCTTGTAACGCGTTCTAACTGACGATGAACAAAAAGGAAGTTCCTCTTCGCGTAGCTCGTTGGGCTTTATATTTGCAGGACTTCAACTACAAGATCGAACATCGCTCAGGGACCCAAATGAAACATGCTGATGCCCTGAGTCGAGTCTCATGTTTCTTTTTGTCAGACTCTGTTACTCATCGCTTAAAGGAAGCCCAGATTAACGATGATTGGACAAAAGCAGTTCGGAACCTTGTAGAAAAGGATGCATACCAGGACTTCTATATACAGAATGACGTTCTCTTCAAAGATCCGACTCGTGAGCTGGTCTTAGTACCTTCGACTATGCAAAATAAAATAATTCAGAGCGCGCATAGCCAGGGGCACTTCTGCCAGAAAGACACAGGATATAATCGAAAGGTCATATTTCATTCCCAAGCTCAAAGATAAAACCGATCGAATCGTCGAGAGTTGCATCAGATGCATTATCGTAAATGCCAAAGCCGGCAAGAAAGAGGGATTTCCAACTTCAATTGACAAAGGCGATTTACCCTTCATTACATACCATATCGACCACGTCGGGCCATGGAAATGACGACCAAGCGATATAACCACATCCCTGTCATAGTAGACGGATTCTCAAAATATGTCTGGCTCTACCCAACTCGTAGCACTGGTGTAGACGAAGTTCTAAACTGTCTGAATAAGCAAGCCGTACATTTTGGAAATTTTTACCGCATAGTGTCCGACAGAGGCACTGCTTTCACATCTCTCGCATTCAAGGAATACTGCGAGTCACACAACATACAGCATCTGCTTATAGCGACAGGTGTACCACGCGGAAATGGACAAGTCGAAAGACTTCACAAGATCGTCGTACCAGTGCTAGCAAAGTTGAGCTATGAAAGTCCATTAGCTTCGTATAAATACGTGGGACGAGTTCAGCAAATTATCAACAGCACTGAGCCGAGAAGCACCAAGATTACGCCATTCAAGCTTTTAACTGGAGTTGATATGCGATTAGCCGGCAAAAAGGTACAAGACGAGAATAAGAAAACGTTTGATTTGAAGCGGAAACAAGAAAGAGTCTATCAACTCAATGATTTGGTAGCAATCAAAAGAACTCAGTATGGTGTCGGATTAAAGCTTAAGGAGAAGTTTTTAGGGCCCTACAGGATTGTTGCAGTAAAGGATCATGGGCGGTACGAAGTAGAACGTATAGGTAATTCAGAGGGTCCATTTAAAACATCTACGGTTTCCGAGTATATGAAACCTTGGTCAGGTCCATTCGAGGAGAATGAACAGTCAGGAGGGCCGAATGTAGGATTTGAATCTGACGGGCTTATTACACGGCACACTCGAAGCGGGTTAAGTAATATGGCAACTCTTAATCAGTTTGCAATCTTAAATCCTCGATTAAGTACTCGATTCTTTTAATGCCGCCGATACCTACACGAGTGAGCGGGGAGTCGTCGTTTAGCGTTCGTGAAGACAAGAATATAATTCATGTGACAAACAGAACTCTGTAAAATTTAATCTAAGCACTTCTATGTTTAAACTTTGTCCCAATAAAACATTGTGAATCTGTTGGGGCGGTGCGGCTTGATCGATTAAATAGTTGAAGCCCCAATATCGAGTGGTACCCAAAAAGCACGGGAGTACTTTTTGGGTTATTACGCGACGTGCGTCGGTGTTTATTCGTACACTTTGAAACATGAACTGCTTAAGCCTAACTTAACTTAAGCGCTCCAGAGCAGAGCGGAGACTTAGGGGAGAGATGGAGAGGGAGAGCGGACGGCAGTGCGAGCGCGCGAGATATAGAAATCTGGATAAAACTGCCGCTCGACACTGTCTCCTGAAATTAAACGCCCTTTTGGCGTTGTTGGGGCGGTGCGGATTGATCGATGAAATAATTAAAGCCCCAAGATTGAGTGGTACCCAAAAATCACGGGAGTATTTCGGGGTTTTTACGCGACGTGCGTAGATGTTTATTGTATCACTTTGAAACAAGAACTGCTTAAGCCTAACTTAACTTAAGCGCTCCAGAGCAGAGTGGAGACTTAGGGGAGAGATGGAGAGGGAGAGCGGACGGCAGTGCGAGCGCGCGAGATATAGAAATCTGGATAAAACTGCCGCTCGACACTGTCTCCTGAAATTAAACGCCCTTTTGGCGTGAACATTCTCCCCCCCCTTGCGAGGACACCCGTAGCAAGAACCTCAGGATAGAAGGCTCAGGAATATTTTGGAAGTATAGATCGGTCGTCCGTATGTAGGAGAGTGTGGTGGGCCTTTCCACACTTGTGGCAGTGATGACCACTGCGGCAGGAGTCCTTGGAATGATTGTGAGCCAAGCAATTGGAGCAGTACTTCTGGATATGTAGAGGATGGATCTTTTGGCAGACTCGGCATTGGTAGAATTTAATACCTCGAGTACGTCTGCCATCCAAGGCGGGGTATGGAACCAAATATTCGGATGGAGTATTCTTAGGAGGAACTTTTTGTACGGAAACTTGCGTTGAATAGGACGAAATGATGTGTGGAACTGAGGCGGATATTGGCCTTGGAGGGTCGGATGGAATCGTCGGAGTAGTAGGACCGCTGTTTCGATGCAGCAATGTGTGATGCCGATCTTGGCAAGTGAGACAGTTGAGAGCGCTTGTGCAATCCCGGAATTGATGGCTACTTGCAAAGCAATTGGAGCACAACTGGTTCCTTTGGATATAGGCTAAGCGATCTTCTACCGTCATCTGTAGGAAGCGTGGACATATACGCACGGGGTGGTTCTTCTTCGAACACAGATCGCAGCCTTTGGTTATCGGAACTAACCTTGTGTTGAAGGAATTTATTTTTGGAAATTCTGCCTCTCGATTTGTGTCTTTGGACTGGACGTGGTGGAAATTGGAAGATCGGAAGCTATCGACGGCCTCAAGAGTTCGATGGCGCTCCGTCAAATATGAATCAAGCTCAAGCCACGTAGGAATTTCGGCTTTATTTTGGATGGATTGCTCCCATAATGAGAGAGTGAGCTTTGGTAGTTTTGTCGAGCACATATAAACTAGGATAGGGTCCCAATTCTCAATATTAACACCGGAAAATTTTAAGGAAGTTAAGCAACCTTGAAAAGTGCGTTGAAGTTCCTTTAAGGCTGCTCCCGACTCCTGTGCTATGGATTGCACATTGAAAAGTGCTTTCAGGTGACTGTTTACCTGCAATCGCTTATTTTCGAAACGCTCAGTTAGGTTATTCTAGGCTGAGCGAAAGCCATCATTGGTGAGTGGGGATCTTGAAACTATGGAATGAGCTTCGCCACTTGATTTTGAATTTAAGTGGAATAATTTTTCAACGGGCGTTAGACTCGGATTGTCTATGTATATTGCCGTCAAAAGGTCCCGGAAAGTCGGCCAGCGAAGATAATCGCCAGAGAAAACCTCTGTGTCGATAGGAGGGAGCCGACAGCCATAAGACGTGAAATTTTGGGACGGAGTTACTGGAGCTTGAGGTATTTGGGAGGAGCCCTTTTGGATTTGTTCCATCAGCTGCGCGGCAAATATTTCGTAAGTGGAGTACGTTTGGTAATACTTAGACTTTAGTATGGATTTTGTGTCTGCGGCGCTCTCGCCTGCAGCTATAATGCAGTCGGAGCCTATGTCGTATGCTGCCTTTACCGATTGCCACAAGGAATTGAGGTGATCGCGACGGATGTTACAGGCGGATAACGTTGGTGTAGGAGCACCTGGAGCGTTCACAGTGGCCTCAAAGTGGATCAGACAGTCAGCTGTGGCCATAAATCGGGTTAAAGCGGCTTTTACTGACGTTGCATTGACGTTAAATAATTTAGAATTTTAATTCAGATGTAAGGAAACGGATTGGAATCAAATTGGAATTTAGGAACCAATTAAGATTGTAAATATATACGGTCACACTGTCGGATAGTCAATAAATATTTATTATATCGGATGGTCGGACTTATGTAAGGAATTACGGACTTTAATATTGTTTGTTTGAAAGGAACACTTTTTGTGAGCTCTTGACCCACTGTGCACCCGCGAAAATATCGATATACGTATGTATGTACACTGTACGTATGTATATATGTGGGGTGCGAATAGCAGAATAGCGTTGCGGCAATTGGAAAGACTTCGCTTATGTTTGTATGTCGGTGCGTTTGTTTGTCACCTGCACAACTAAATTGCAAACGATTTGCTGGAGTAAATTTGTGGATATTGTAACTTTGTTTTTAATATTGGAAATAGTTTAGCCGTATTTGTAGGTCGAGAAAAGTAGTTAGAGTGGACTGTATTAGAAAGAGTAGTTAGAGTGGACTGTATTAGAATATTTATGTAAATATACACACGCAGCTGGAACACAGTAAAAAATAAAGAGTGCAATTCTTAAGGAAAAATTTTATGACCGGGAATTTTTTACTGCGGCTGAGTTATATTTTACACACGATTGGAATTGAAAATATATTTGACAAATATTTTCGTTGAATAGTAGCACTGAAATATTTACTGGAATTGTTTCAAGTGTGCAACTGTGGGCAAAGGAAACTGGAATATTGTCGGGCACAAGTAACGGAATTGAAATACATATATTAAATGCCGTTGCGTCGGATTAATCTCTTTTGGATTTAGACAATATATCATACAGAAAGTTAGTCGAAGTAGGGTTCGAAAAACTGGCTGTATGACCGGCAATTATAGTAAGCGGAACTTATCTGGAGTGTTTCAAGCCTGCTGGGACAAAATCAAAGGAAACTCCAGGAGAGGAAAGTCTAAAGATTTTGAAATCCGGCTCGAACTGGACCAAAATGTTGGGGCGGTGCGGCTTGATCGATGAAATAATTGAAGCCCCAAGATTGTGTGGTACCCAAAAAACACGGGAGTATTTTGGGGTTTTTACGCGACGTGCGTAGATGTTTATTGTATCACTTTGAAACAAGAACTTGTTGGGGCGGTACGGCTTGATCGATGAAATAATTGAAGCCCCAAGATTGAGTGGTACCCAAAAAACACGGGAGTATTTTGGGGTTTTTACGCGACGTGCGTAGATGTTTTTTGTATCACTTTGAAACAAGAACTGCTTAAGCCTAACTTAACTTAAGCGCTCCAGAGCAGAGCGGAGACTTAGGGGTGAGATGGAGAGGGAGAGCGGACGGCAGAGCGAGCGCGCGAGATATAGAAATCTGGATAAAACTGCCGCTCGACACTGTCTCCTGAAATTAAACGCCCTTTTGGCGTTGTTGGGGCGGTGCGGATTGATCGATGAAATAATTGAAGCCCCAAGATTGAGTGGTACCCAAAAAACACGGGAGTATTTTGGGGTTTTTACGCGACGTGCGTAGATGTTTATTGTATCACTTTGAAACAAGAACTGCTTAAGCCTAACTTAACTTAAGCGCTCCAGAGCAGAGCGGAGACTTAGGGGAGAGATGGAGAGGGAGAGCGGACGGCAGAGCGAGCGCGCGAGATATAGAAATCTGGATAAAACTGCCGCTCGACACTGTCTCCTGAAATTAAACGCCCTTTTGGCGTGAACAGAATCTAACGATTCCCACATTTGTTAAAAATTGGTATTCACCAGCGGGAATCTGTGAAATCAATAAATAGTAAATTGAATTGTAGGTAAATCTAGTCTTTTTAGAGTCTGATATCTTTTACTATATTCTGCTAGTTACATGTTATGAGTTAATATTTGGGGTTTCGGGTGCTCAATAATCCCATAAAGTGATAAAAGTTTAACAAATATAACGAAAATAAAGTAGAGGATGCCATTCAAGAGGGAGGTCAGAACCAGTTTAAAAATTGTGTACATTGCTTAGAAAGGAAAAGAGAAAATCAAAAGAAATGTTCAGTTTAGGTAGCTGGGGCAGTCATTGGAAAAGTCAAATCTGTTACAGTGGTGGGTGTGGCTAGGTGTTGAAGCACGCAATACAATTCTAAATCTGTTTACATGATGGATAAAAG
The DNA here is from genome assembly GCF_043229965.1 of Drosophila suzukii. Lineage (NCBI taxonomy): Eukaryota > Metazoa > Arthropoda > Insecta > Diptera > Drosophilidae > Drosophila > Drosophila suzukii. The sequence continues at coordinate 6,638,544 of NC_092085.1, forward strand.
GATATTAGTTAGAGAAGGATGTAAACATCTTAAATATGAATTACAAGTACCCATCTATGACAAACCATCATTATTAAATATGAGGAACATATATTTCACCGGTGGGGAATTAGAGGGATCCAAAAGATCAATTTTATGGGAGAAGACTAATATTGTTTTTGGTAAATTAAATAGGCACATGAAAACATATTACTCAATTAGTTAGAGAATATCAAACAACTAGATTTATCAAGCACTTTGATGGAAAAATCAAAGTATTGAATTAATATATATTTTTTTATTATCCAAATAGAAGAAATTTTCGTTTTTGGTCAAGGGATAATATTCCATGAATTTTTCCATTACCTTGACCCTTGCGCCTGCATCAAAGTATTTTAGCAATCCTTTCTAACAACTATTTGTGTTGTTGGTAGCATTTATAAATTGTTTGCAAATAAAAAATACTTGCCAATTATATATTTTATGACCTCTTTTATGAAGGGATAATATTCCATGAATTTTTTTCCAATACCTTGACCTTTGCGCCTGCGTCGAGGCATTTAAGCAAATCCTTTGGAACAAGTACTAGTGTTGTTGGTAACAGTTATAAATTGTTCGCAAATAAAAAATACTTTTCTAATTATATATTTGATGACCTTTTTATATGACCTTTGCGCCTGCGTCGAGGCATTTTAGCAATCCTTTACACCACCATCGGTGTTTATTGTAGGTAACCAACTTGACTCTGGGGTTATGGTACGGTTAGCAATGGATGGTTTGCTTAATGGGATTTAAATTATCGGTGACATTTTTGAAGAAACGATACAATTGGTCATTTAGGTGTGGGTATACACATTTGTTATGGTGATAGAAAATGGGATAATCACAGTGTTTTTTGTTTTTTACTGTATTACGTCGGAGCGATTTCAATTACTTTCACAATTATAGTTAGTTTTAAATCGTTTTTGACATTCATATATTTTGTTCTTTCTAGACATTTTATTGTAGCTAATAACTACAGTTATGGGATGTAAGGCTAGCTATCGTAGTTAAGATTTAACTTATTATACCTACATAAGATAAAAGAACATTAAAAATGGAAATGTTTTATTTTAACAATATACTAGTTAAAGTGGATGATATTATATATTCTTTATATCTGGAATTATGAATCAAAATTGTTTATCAAAACAGCTTCTAAACAGCTTTTAGACAGCTTGTGAACAATTTATTTCTTAATTAGTTTTACAATCACAGGATACATCTTCCCCCAACATAATCGGACATGTTCCTCCAAGATTTATATATCAATCTTGAGATATTTTGGCTTTGATTCTTTCTTACGTACATAGCAAACACATTGAAATTCAGAGTGTAAGTTTTTACTTCACATCGAAAGTCGTCTAGTGATCAAGAATTTTTGATCAATCTTAACAAAAGACTATAAAAGCTCGTAGACGTTAATAACAACTAGTAACCAGCTAATAATAATTAGTAAACATCAAGTAAAAAGATACTAAACATATATAAACCAGATACTAAACAGCTAGTAAACAACTTGTATACATCTACTAAACCACTTGTATACATCTATTAAGCTTATAGAAACCAGATACTAAACAACTTGTATACATCTACTAAATATATAGTAACCAGATACTAAACAGCTAGTAAACAACTTGTATACAACTAGTAAACAACTTGTATACATCTATTAAACATATAGAAACCAGATACTAAACAACTTTTATACATCTACTAAATAGATGGTAACCTGCTAATCAGTATTTGTTTAGAGTTTATTAAACTAATTCAGAATCTTAGACAATGATGCCTTACTTGTACAAATATTAGTAGTAGGGAAACGCGGATTCTGGGACAATTAGCATATTAATGGCCCCCGCCCCCTTACTAATTAGCATGTTAATGACCCCCGCCTCTCAGTAATTAACATATTAATGGCCCCCGCCTCTTCATTAATGAATGCGGGTTCTGGGACAATTAGCATAATCCATAAAGAAAGGTAGCAAACCCAAAACATCTAAAGCTGGTTGCCTTACAGGGACATGTCCGATCATGTTTGGGAATAACGTTTCCTGTGATTGTAAAACTAATTTAGAAATCAAAAGAACCCCAATAAAATAAATCCCAAAAGTTAATGATTCTCAGATGTCGAATATTTTCAAACAGACTTTTTTTTTTGCCCCAGAATGTTTAACTGGTAAATTATTTCAAGATCTCTCCTTTCTACAAACGGGTTATAAACATATCATAAAAGGGATTCAAGCAAGAGCTACCCGAACATGCGCACCTGTCTATTACCTGACCGCAATAAAAGGGACACATGCACAAGTCTGAAGGCGCACGCCCATTGACAAAATCATGAGCCTCACGCCAACGACCTCACGGCTGAGTGCGAGCTCTAATACGTTCCCATAATAGGGGTTGAAATCACGACCGCGCAACAGCTCGCAAGTAGCCGACATATCTCAGTCAAGGAAATATTTTCCATTCTCCGTACCTGTAATTTTAACTCGAAATAAAATGTCAGAAGTTTATTTTGTACCATAATAATACATTTATTAATTTACAATTATTTATTTTGGTATTGCGAACATTTTTTTTTTATATATTGAAATTAATTTTCTGCTATGATTCCGGCGATTTGCATAGAAGAAGCAGGTGCACGTTTCCGACGTCATTTCTGGATTACAAAATGTAAAGTGTTCACCATAATTCGTAGTTTTGAGATCATGTCCACCTCGATTCATGAACATAGTTTTTTGTGTTTAGAAGGTATTGAAAATGCTGACCAATTATCTCTCCTTTAAATTGTTCAATAAATTGGTCAATTTCCTCATGAAACTTAATTTGGTTAATTTTATTTTCTTGTAGGTCTTTACACGTCTAGTCTCAACTTTAAAATGATGTATAACAATTATTTTATTGTTTTGGAGCTACTTTTAAAAAATGTCAAAATAATGTATGCATTGTTTAGAGCACGGTCTTGTATGAGGAGACAGTAAGCTTGGGTATTTTCATGACTTGGCGTCTTTAGTTCTACTGAAATTCTCACCTCAATAGGACCAATTTTTACTGATTCATTTTGATATGAAAGATCAACCACAATAATAGGGGTCTTCAATTTAAATTCATTTGGGGTCAAAAATGGTTGTGATTCACGATTATAGTAACTAGATTGAAATCTTGTATACATTTCATATAGGTGAGCATACTAATTCTTACTAAAATCAACATTCAGATTATCATATGGATATGACTCAGAATTCAAGTGAACTTTCAAGTTTGATAAGTTATTTGTGATAAGTTCTCCATTTAGTGTAAATCCAATTATGGCAAATCTTGGTTTTTCGCGGTTAGCCGAAAATTTCACATTCCAGCTTTGTTGACTTCCATACCCCAATTTGGGGTTAACATATGAATCCCAACTCCGGAATGCGATTGGTAGGTTTACACCACTCTTAATAATATCGTACATCTTAATTTTTGCAAAATCGCTCAGAGTTACATGGGGAATTTTCCAGATTTTATTCGTAATTTCCAAATTAAAAATTTGTTCATTTCTGGTTTGTTCAAACACATCACCAAGATTCTTAGTTAGCATCAACACTAGTTCATGTTTACAATTTAACAAAACTTTTTTATAATCCTCAGCTAATCCCAACAAATTTTTTAATGGTACAGAAAAATTTTAAGTGGGGATTTTAGGTAATTTAATAGGTATTGACTTTGAAGATTATCCAGAGATATACAATTTTTTAGGGTAGTAGCCATACCGACATAGACTTGACACGTTGGACTCGTTGTATTTAGTTGTTACCTAGCAGTATTTTGATGTTTACTTTCTTTTTAGTCTTGCTTTTGGATGGTTACTTTTTGTATAGTACCTGTACAGTACTTGATTTTGGATGGTTACTATTAGACGGTAACTAAATGTTAACAAGTATTATGAGTCGCTATAGTCTCTTATTAGGAACTATCAAAGTACACAAGTTAAAGTTTCTAAGATGTGTTAGCCATTGCAGTGAACTATCATTACCTGACCGTCATCAAAGTCACATGCCCAAGACCCAAGGACATTGAATAAAATACTTCCCCTTCATTTGTACCTGAAGTATTGATTTTGAAAAATATTTGATACAAGTGTAACCAATAGGACACCATCAAATCGATAAAGGATACACAAAATCATAGAATAAAGGAGAGTGTTGGTTAGAAGAGGTCGCACATACTTTGCTGCAGGTGGGAAAGGAAAGGTCATTTTTTAGACACACCATCATACTCAGGTAGCCAATAGGGGACAGTTTGGAAAAAATCATTTCGAGTTTGGGAAAAAACAAAGATTTTCATTTGTTGAATTTCGAGAATGCACATTTTTGGGTAAAAAAGAGGAAAAATCAAAGATTTTCATTTGTTGAATTTCGAGAATGCATATTTTTGGGTAAAAGAAGAAGATGAAAACCTGTAGAAATTTCCTTATAAATCGTGTAAGCATATTTAAAAGGGTAAGACGAGATTGTTGACTTAGATAGACAACATGCATTCAGTTAAAATAAATAACTTTTTGAATGTATTTGACGGAATTCTGTTCAATGCACACTATGTACGGCTCCAGTTCATACAATCAAAATTCTTTGAATGTGAACGAGGTAATATAAAAACATCTATTCATGGAAATCATATGGACACCTGCGTGTGGAGCAATGATGCAGCCACTGAGGGAGTTGATACTTGTGTATGCCATCGAATTTCGGATTACAGAAAGGAAGCACTCAACATTATGAATAAATACTATAATCTAGAAAAAAGAATGAAAATGATTAAATAACATAATAAAACATGTTCGCAGTACCAAAATAAACTTCTGACTTTTTATTTCGAGTTAAAATTACAGGTACGGAGTATGGAAAATATTTCCTTGACTGAGATATGTCGGCTACTTGCGAGTTGTTGCGCGGTCGTGATTTCAACCCCTATTATGGGAACGTCGTATGAGCTCGTATGAGGTCGTTGGCGTGAGGCCCATGATCTTGTCAATGAGCGCGCGCCTTCTGGGTTGTGCATGTGTCCCTTTTATTGGTAATTGACAGGTGCGCATGTTCGGGTAGCTCTTGCTTGAATCCCTTTTATGACATGTTTATGACCAATTTGTGGAAAGGAGAGAATCTTAGACAATTTACCAGTTAAACGTTCTGGGGCGGAAACAAAAATGTGTATTTGAAAATATTCCACACCTGAGAATCATTAACTTGTGAGATTTATTTTATTGGGGTTCTTTTGATTTCTAAATTAGTTTTACAATCATAGGAAACATTATTCCCCAACATGATCGGACATGTTCCTCTAAGATAACCATCTTTGAATACTTTGGGTGTGCGACCTTTCACACGTGCACAGCAACACCTGTGATAATGAGGCAAAAGGGTACGTGATCACACCTTTCCCCAACATGATCGGATATGTTCCTCTAAGATAACAACCTTTGGATACTATGGTTGTGCGACCTTTCTCACGTGCACCTTTTTCACCTGACTATTAATTGCACATAATGAGGGGAAGGATACATGATCAATATTGTCACATGGGGATGTGGGGGCGATGGGGGCAATTAAGTATACTCTTTATAGACATGATCGTGACATTTTTATGACTTCAAAGCCCATTAAAATCAGTTAACTTATTGGATTATGCTAATTGTCCCAGAACCCGCATACGTTAATAAGGGGGGAGGGGGGGCCGGGGGATATTAATATGCTAATTGTCCCAGAACCCGTCTTTCCCTACTACTCAACTTGTATACATCTACTAAATATATAGTAGCCAGATACTAAACAACTAGTAAACCACTTGTATACATTTAGTAAACAACTTGTATACATCTATTAAACATATAGAAACCAGATACTAAACAACTTGTATACATCTACTAAATATATAGTAACCAGCTAATCAGTATTGTAATTAAAGAGTTTATTAAACTTATTCAGAATCTTAGACAATGATGCCTTACTCATACAAATAGTATACAAATAGAATAGAATTAGAAAACTAGAACTAGAAAAATAGTTGACAACAAAAACCGATATTACCAGGTCCCAACACCTCTATCATAAACTTTAATCAGAAATTAAATTAATAGGCGCTCCTATGCTAGCTAATGATGCCTTCGAAATATGTTACAATATTATTATGGGATGGAACAAATGAATGCTTTAAAAATAATTCAACATCTGAGAAAGATTACATTGTGAGAAATATTTTACATCTGTCTACGGGAACCAAGCGAAAATCTGCGCTTGGAACGAAGATTAAAAAGCGACATGTTTCTTACAGAGGGATGGAGTAAGAAAATTAATTATATAAAAATATACATAAAATATAATTAATTATGAATTTAATGAAATATGTTTACAGTAATAAAATATATAAAGAAATATTGAATGATCCTACAAATTTTGTATCTGACACTCTCCTTTATTCTATGATTTTGTGTATCCTTTATCGATTTGATGGTGTCCTATTGGTTACACTTGTATCAAATATTTTTCAAAATCAATACTTCTCATCTCTTCTAACCAATGAACAGTCGATGTAACCTACTAGAATTGCCTATATTGTTTTCGAATTTAAAAAAATCTTAAGTATGCATCTCTCATCTTCAATATTATCGTTCACGCCCACTTCAAACACTATAAATGATCGAGGACAATAGTTAGACTTCCAAAAATAGTCTTGAAGTGGTATACTCTGCTACGTCAAACACAACTTGAGTAAAAGTGAAAAAAGTGATCGTGAAAAAAGAATTTTACCAAAACGAATAAAATAAAATGAATAACCAAAATCAGTTTTGTCAATCCTGCAAGTGTTTATTGCTAAAGAATAAGTGGGCAAATCATGTCCGTTCGGAGTTGCATAAGCGAAATGCAATTCAACCCCTTGACGGAAGAGTCAAAAAAATTTCTGAGGGATTCAAGGGAAGAATACTACATTACATGTATGTAAACGATGGATCGGACTTGATCTTACCAGAGAGTTTCTTGAGTGAAGCTGGATTGTCCCTGCTACCTCATCTCAGCATTCTGTTAGAAAGTTATACTTCAGCAAAAGTCAACTTTGAACTGTTTGCAGAGTATATACTTTTTAAAGATGAATCTGAAGAAATTGATATGAAAAGCTTTCAAAGTAAAATGACGATCATGAACAAAGATTCTGACTTAGAAAATATCTTCCATGAACATACCATGGAAATAATTTCAAAAACACAAGAATTTCAAGAGAGAGATAGTGGATGGTCTCTTATAAAATTGATTCGCTTGGAAATTCATCTTTCATACCACTACCTCGTTTCCTTTTAACGAAAAAAGCAATAGTTAACGTTTGTAACGAAAATGATCACTATTGTTTTAAATGGGCTTTGATTTCTGCCTTGAAAATTATTAACAGGCCGCAAAGATGTTCGGCATATAATATTGATATATCGCTGGAGATAATTCGTATAAGTGGTGAAATAATATTAGATTTCACAGGGTTGACTTTCCCATTTGAAATAAAATGTATAAAAAATTTTTTAAAGAAGAATACTCATATGAGTTTAAACGTATTCGGATATAATGAAGAGACGAGGGAAATAATTGGACCACTTTTTCAATCGGAAGTGGAAAAGCCTCTTCATATCAATATGATGTTTTTGGAAGAAGGTGGAAATGGACATTACATGTACATTAAAAATATTTCAAGGTAAATTCTTTTATTCATTTTTATCTCTTTTAAGCAATTAAATAATTTGTATATATTTCTCTTTCAAAGACTAATGACTGCTCAGAGAGGAAATCAGAAGAGGGCGCAATATTTCTGCAATGTGTGTTTAAATTTTTCCAAAACTGAGGAAGCTGCATTGAAACACAAAACGCTCTGCAGTAAAAAGGTCTCAAAGATGCCCCACCCCCAGAATAATACATTGGAATTTACCCAGGTTCAACATCAGCTTCAAGTTCCATTCGTTGTCTACGCGGATTTTGAATGCATTCTGGAACCGAAAAATCTTGAAGTGAGCCCTAAATTATTTAATATTAATGAACATATTCCAATATCATATGCGTATTATATAAAGTGTGCTTTTGATTCTAGACTTGATAAATTTGTTTTAGAAACAGGAAAAAATTCGGGAGTAAGTTTTGTAGATTCATTGATAAAAAATTTAACTAAATTGAGTGATGACTACTTAAATAAAATAGTTCCTATGAGAATGACTTTGGATGACCAGAAAATATTTGATAATTCATTTAATTGTTCTATTTGTCAGAAAGATTTAGGGACTGATAGGGTTAGAGATCATTGTCATTTCACAGGTCGCTTTAGAGGTGCAGCCCACTCTAAGTGTAACTTGGATTATAAAGTTAACAAATTCATACCAGTATTTTTTCATAATTTTTCAAAATACGACTGTCATTTGTTTATTCAAGAGTTGGGAAAGATTCCCGGTGAAATTTCCGTAATACCAATAAATAAGGAAAACTATATTTCTGTCTCAAAGAAAATAAAAAGTTTAAGTGGAAATAGTTTTGAAATTCGTTTTCTCGATACATATAGATTTATGCCATCAAGTTTAGATACCCTAGCTTCTAATTTAGTTGATGATCAATTGAACACTGTAAAATCGTTTTTCAGTAATGATATAGAATTTCGACTAATGCGTAAGAAGGGTATATTTCCCTATGAATATTTAGATTCCGCTAGTAGACTCGAGGAAACTTCCCTCCCACCAAGGGAAGCATTCTATAGTAATTTAACGGAAAGGGAATGCTCTCAGGAAGATTATGATCAAGCTCTTAAAGTTTGGTCGCATTTCTCTTGTTCCACTCTTAAAGATTATTTAGAATTATATTTAAAAACTGATGTATTTCTTTTAACCGACATTTTTGAAAACTTCCGAAAAATTTGTATGCAAATTTATTCACTTGACCCAGCTCAGTATTTTACGACACCAGGTCTATCTTGGGAGGCAATGTTGAAATCTACAAATATTCAACTTGAATTGCTGACAGATATAGATATGTATAGATTTATTCAAAGTAGCATTCGAGGTGGTTTAGTTCAATGTTGTCATAGATATAAAAAGCAAATAACAAATATTTGTCAGATTATGATTCCTCGAAGGAGTCTTCATTTTTAATGTATGTAGATGCGAATAACTTGTATGGTTGGGCAATGTCACAGCCTTTACCGTATAAAGATTTTAAGTGGATGTCTACCACAGACATAGACAATTTTGATATTAATAATATTCCAATCGATAGCAAATACGGTTATTTTTTGGAAGTGGACTTAATATATCCATACCGTTTACATGATCTTCATAATGATCTTCCATTTTGTCCGTCAAATTTTCTGGCCTCAAAAGAGGATAAGGTAAAAAAATTAATTGCTGACCTGGGAAATAAGAAAAATTATGTAATACATTATCGGAATTTGCAACAATGTATACAGAATGGGTTAGTATTGAAAAAGATCCATAGAGGTGTTCAGTTTTTACAAAAGCCTTGGTTAAAGAATTACATTGATCTAAATACTTTACATAGACAAAATGCAAAAAATAAATTTGAAAAAGATTTTTTTAAATTAATGAATAATTCTGTTTACGGAAAAACAATGGAAGATCCCGAGCGCAGGGTCGATATTAAGCTTATTAGTTCATGGGAAGCTCCGGATAACTCCAAGACTGGACGAAAAGCACATTGTGCCAAAACCTTAATTTCAAAATCCAATTTTCATAGTGCAACTAAAATTAATGATAATTTCTATGCATTCAAATGAAAAGATTGTCCGTTCTATTTAATAAGCCAATGTATTTAGGATTTGCAGTATTAGACTTATCGAAATGGAAAGTGTATGATTTTCACTATCAATATATGAAGCCAAAGTTTCAGGAAAAGTTACTCTTAAATTTTATGGATACTGATTCATTTTTCTATACAATAAAAACTGAAGATTTTTATAAAGATATTCGTAATGATCTTGAAGCAAAATTTGATACATCGGACTATTCAGATGAAAGAATTAATCTATATAACTTTAAAAGAGTTAACAAAAAAAGTTTAGGGTTTTTTAAAGATGAGCTTAACGGTAAACTTATGACAGAATTTGTAGGTCTGTGCTCAAAGGTTTATTGTTATAGAATAGATCAAGTTAAATCTTCACATAATAAAGCAAAGGGAGTGAGTTCACGAAATCTTACAATCGAAGACTATAAAAACGTTTTATTAACTGGGGCCTCACTATATGGTAATAGAACAATGTTTAGATCAAAAGCACATAAAATAACTACAGTTAAAGTAAATAAAAAATTTGGAAAATATAAATGAAAATGATTTTGAGTTTGTAAAAAGTATTTTTATTATATTTAATTTTAATTTAAAACATTGTACAAAAATATTAATATTAAACTTAATATAAGATAAGATAATATGTAAATAAAAATTAATTAAATAAATCATTTATTATACTACAAAATGTCTTCCTTGTTTATCCAGCTAGTCTTTGAAAACCCAAGCCACTTAACCAAAACTTTATTTCCTTTTCGCGTTACAATTTTTATACCCGTTACTCGTAGAGTAAAAGGGTATACTAGATTCGTCGGAAAGTATGTAACAGGCAGAAGGAAGCGTTTCCGACCCCATAAAGTATATATATTCTTGATCAGGATCACTAGCCGAGTCGATCTAGCCATGTCCGTCTGTCCGTCTGTCCGTCTGTCCGTCTGTCCGTCTGTCCGTCTGTCCGTCTGTCCGTCTGTCCGTATGAACGCTGAGATCTCGGAAACTATGAGAGTTACAATACTGGGATTAGGCACGCAGATTCCTGAGATTCCTGCGCAGCGCAAGTTTGTTTCAGTAGAGTGCCACGCCCACTCTAACGCCCACAAACCGCCCAAAACTGTGGCTCCTACAGTTTTGATGCTAGATAGAAAATTTTAACTGAAATGTAATGTTCTCATCAATACCTATCGATTGACCCAAAAAAAAATTTGCCACGCCCACTTTAACGCCCACAAACCGCAAAACCCTGTGACGCCCACAATTTTCATGCTAGATAAAAAATTTTAACTGAAATGTATTGGTCTCGTCAATACCTATCGATTGATCCAAAAAAAAATTTGCCACGCCCACTTTAACGCCCACAAACCGCAAAACCCTGTGACGCCCACAATTTTCATGCTAGATAAAAAATTTTAACTGAAATGTATTGGTCTCGTCAATACCTATCGATTGATCCAAAAAAAAATTTGCCACGCCCACTCTAACGCCCATAACGCTTAAATCTGTATACCGCCGGTAGGTGGCGCATTTTAATCTCGCTTTGCTGCTTGCATATCTCCATTTAGCTGAGTAACGGGTATCTGATAGTCGAGGTACTCGACTATAGCGTTCTCCCTTGTTTCAACTAGGTATGTGTGGGGAAATCGTTTTTTTTTTCAGTTCTTCTTTATAGAATCCGCCCTGAATCGGGCTACCATCTAAATCTTCAAGTAAGTATGTTTTAGGGTATGTATTCTTCACCTTTCTAATTTTAAAGATTTCAGTTGTATAGTTTGGTGTATACCCTTTCTCAAAGACATGTTTATATTTACTGATACGAACGTGGTCCCCCTTACGGAATTTACTTGCAACAAATATTTTCAGGTGATTATACGATGTTTGTAATATTTGTTTTTCATTGGAAGAATTGACTTTACTTGGACTCATTTTTATTGTTCTATGCTCTCTATTATTATATTTATTAATTAATTGTTTATACATATCTATCCACTTATATTTTCCATTGAAACTAAACTCACGCCACATTAACTCTTTAAGAGTTCTATTGAAACGTTCAACTATTGATGCTTTTAGAGTACTGAAGGTTGAATAATGATTTATCCTATAACTTTTCATTAATACCTTAAATTTGGAATTAAAGAATTCAGTGCCATCATCAGTTTGCAGGTTTCTTGCTGTTCCATGACCCGATTTAAATATTCTCTCCATGGGTTGGGAAACATCATTTGCATTTTTTGATTTTAATGCCTCACCCCAAGCATATTTCGAAAATGTGTCTATAATTTTTGAATTTTTTTGATTTTGAAAAGGCTACCATTTCAAACAAATCTGCTTGCCACAGATCGTTTATACCCCTTGTAATCACTCGTCTTCGTTGAAAGTTTTTTCGAGATGGTCCGTGCAACTCATTTACGATTTCTCGCTTAATCATATTCTTCTAATAGGCTGAAAAGCGACACCTTCTAACTCAATTGTGGTTTTTTTCGGTAATGATATCGGTTTTGTTACATATTTAAATATATAGTCCTCAATGGTTTTAATCTTTTCCAGAATTTTGGCAAAAATTTGGTCAGCGCTGTCTGCCCTCTTACTATTCAATTCAATTTTATTTTCTAAGCTTGAAATTTTTGTGAGTCGACGATTAACATTTTGAGTTATAATTTTTCTTAAATCTTCTCCCAACTTTCCGAGGATCTCATCAGTATATTGATTCGTTGCTAGATCATTGTTGTCTAAAGGCTTAGATCCGTTTTTGATACGTTTATTTTGAGCATTTAGATTACCGTCCTCATCGATGAATAATCCCTCAGTAGAATTAACACGTCTTTTCAAATTTTCTGATCGTTCCTTATCAACAGAAAAATGTCCAAACTTGTCGACAGACATGGTGTTTATAAATGTAAAACATATTTGTCCTTCCTATTTATACTCATTAATATATAATCCTTTCTTCACGCAATTCCTCTAATATTGAAAAAATTTCGTTATTGTGGCTGGTGTTACCCGCTCCTTTTGATGCTACTAAAATTTCCAATCGTTCGACTAACTCATTTACATCATTCCAATATACATAGTTTGGATTTGATTTCTGAAGAGTCATGTAACCAAAGCCTGTTTTTGAGCGAAGTGGAGTAGACGTTGTAGGACTCAAATCTTTGTCTATCAACTTCTTAATAATATGGCTATATTTGTATGCTCGTGTACCCTTGATTCTGTTATTAGGTTTAAAACCTACTCTATGTATATTCGTTTCTAAAATAATTTTTTTATACATTTTCAAGTCTTGATCATCATAGTTTTCAGGTTTACTAAGAAAAATTAGAGAGTACAGACCAGGTGTCAGATCACAACTCATTCCACTAGAAAATGTTATTTTATTATTTTTAATTTTTAATTCTTTATCTCCCAAAGTTAATGAATTGTTTGCGCTTTTTTTAGGTCCATAACCCTTATCCAACACATTTCCTCTGGTCAAATCACTGATATTAAAATCATAATTATAACTAGTGTTATTATCTTCTAGCTCTGCATCCACACCCATATCGGCCTCTCCTGTATACATTGGTAAAGGTGTTGTCCCCTCTTCTTCACTCTTTTCCGTCTCCTTTTTCTCTTCTTCTATATCTTCCTCTATATTCGTTTGTGAAAAGAATTGATTATAGGAATCACTATCATCGAAAGACCTTGGTGGAGTTATGTTTCGATTAGACTGCGGATCTTTCTCATTAGTTGTAAAGTAAAAATCGTCAAGCTCTCTCTCATCATCATCGTATTTCTTAATTTGCTTCATTTCACGCTTTACTTTTATACTATCTTTTACATTAGAAATCTTTTGTTTTTTATATTCCTTAACAAGTTCATGTAAGGGTTCAGTAATAGGTTTAAAAGTTTCCTCCAATTGTAAATTCGTATGATTTTTGACTTGTTTGAGATCATCGAATTTTCGCTTCAAAGCAAATCTAGCTTTGGTTAACTGTGACAAAATATTCATTGTAGTATATTGTTCAAACTTTATAGGTGAAAGATTTAAAATTTCCGAAATTCATGTAGTCACTCCTCAGTTACTAAACAAATACTGTTTAGGGAACGCCAAGATCTGTAATATTTATATACCATTTCCGAATAAAAAAAAAAAGATTCGATACATTTTCTTCATTATATTTTAAAAAGTGTATTTATTGTTATATTCTTAAAATCTCAATCTTTTTAATGATTACTGACTTATTTCTAAATACAAATTGTCATTACTTTTATAAATATTAAATTTTCCATCAACCATTTCATTGATGATATCATCTTGAAGAGAGGTGTACCTTTCCGGCATGTACAGAATGTGCTCCTCCAACTCGAGAGCAATAGATTCTCCAACCTTTGTTGTTTTGCGCTCCGCCTTGAGGATCGGGAATCTTACATTTTCAGGAATCCTTGTCTTCGATAGCAGTGTCTTTTTATTAAATTTATTGAACTCTTTAACTACAATGTTCATCTGGTTTTCCTGACTCATGATGGTGGTTGAGTTTTTTGGACTTGGTACAGTTGTTCCACGTTGTTTTTAGCTGTTTTTTGAAGTTTACTACCTGTTTAGCAGTTGTTCAGCACTTGTTTCGTAGTTGCTTACTACTTGTTTTAGCTGGTTAATAGCTGTTATTAGATGGTTATTATCTGTTTAGTAGCTGTTAACTAGTTGTTTACTAGTTGTTATAAGCTGGTCACCAGCTGTTTTGAGCTGTTATGAGCAGTTATAGGCTTTTTTTGTTAAGAATGATCCAAAATTCTTGTCCTCTAGATGACGTTCGATGTGAAGTAGAAACTTAGACTGTGAATTTGAACGCGTGCAGGTCCACTTTTTATACCATACAGAGTTCACACATACACGTACCCATACATTGATTTTCAACCCCCCAAATGTAAATTAACCATTTAAATATACCGGTTTTGACTCCACATTTTCTACGAAGGAAAGTAGAAAAGCGAGGCACAGGTGTCCACAGTTGTATGTATCAAAGTCTTGAACTCTATCGTAGTTGTATTGTATTCTATGTCCCAAGTATTTCACAACTTCTCTAGGTGGCTGAAGATTTCCAAAACTGTCGATATAATGTATATTATTTTTATTTTTATTATATGCAACCCAATGTGTACCACTTGATCGTGAAGTATCTAAGTTTACTATACCACACTCCCTACTTTTTGGTGCTTCTGGGAGTAGATCTCTTATAAACACCCCTCTAAAATGTGGGATATATTTCCTAGCAAGATGTATAATGTCGATATTTGATAGTGGTCTATTGGGTAGCAGAGAAATTAGTTTTTTCGCTTCTTAATTCCTTTCCCCATACTATAGGGCTTAAGAAAGAAACCATAACCCTTTCTATAGGGCTTGAGATATAATCCTTCTCCTACAGCAACACTTTCAATTTTCCTATTGTGACGTTTTTTCTCCTCCATATCTTCCTTAGCCATTCTCGCATTGTTAATTGTTTTTGCAATTGCTGCACTACCACTTGCTAAACTACCAAGAGCGCTGAGGGCTGTCAAGATCGGCACGATTGGTAGAAAACCTCCAATTTTGGGTACATTAATTACACGAGGTACTTTAACATTTTTCTTAGAACCCATTGATTGATGAATTGATTTACGTGCAACTTTAATTGCACTCATAATGTCTAATGGTTTTTGTTTTTTTAATGTCTTAGTAGCAGCATTAATTACAGTCGAAAGGTTTGTCTTCTTCATTTTGTTCTTCAATATCTTTTTCCTTCCTTTCTTTTCCGTTTTATTCAATCCCATACCAAATTTTTTCTTGGCTTTCATTATATTTGTAACAAAGTATGCTGCTGCTCTTTCACCAAGACTGCTATCTGATGCCTTGACACGCGACCAGGCTTTGTCAATTAATATGGAGTCTGCCCTATGTCGTTCACTCAATACCTTGTTTTGAGAATATGCAATATCGTGCTCTTTGCAAGCTTCATCCAATGGGTTTATTCCTTGATCACCACGTTCCAACCGTTTCTGTAACTTTGTACCCGGTCCACAAAAATTATATCCCGGAATATGGGCTTCAAACGGTAATGTATTAATTAGCTTATCGACAAGACCACCACCGTGTTTACAATTAAAAATACGACTGATGCGATTATAAAAACGTTTCCCCATTTTATTGATGTTTAATCATCAAAGATTTCTCATTGAATGAGGTACATTAGGTTAAAAGATGCGTTTAATAAGTCAGAAACAAAAAATTGTAGTTAGAAATATTAACGATGAAAACGAGAAAAATCTAACGCCACGACATAGTGCTCTCTTACCGAACACAATAAGGGCTCTAATTGTTGGGCCTTCGAATTGTGGTAAAACTAATATTATGTTAAGTCTAATAGAGAGTCCTAATGGATTAAAATTCGAAAATGTTTATATATTTTCAAAAAGTTTATATCAAACTAAATATGAGTACTTGGAGAAATTAATCAAACCGATTAAAGGAATGGGATATCATACATTCTCCCATAATGAGGGTGTACTAGACCCCAGTGAAGCTAAAAACAATTCCATTGTGATATTCGATGACGTAGCTTGTGAAAAACAAGATAACATAAGATCTTATTTTTGTATGGGTCGACATAAAAATATCGACTCTTTTTATTTATGTCAAACGTATAGTCATATACCTAAACATCTGATTCGTGACAATGCCAACTTTATTATAATGTTTAAGCTAGATGATTTAAATATGCGGCATATATATCGGGACCATATTAACACTGATATGAATTATGAAACATTTGTGAGAATTTGTCAAAAATGTTGGGAGGACAAGCACGGATTCCTATTAATTAGCAAGTGTTCACGCCAAAAGGTCGTTTAATTTCAGGAGGCGTGTCGAGCGGCAGTTTTATCCAGATGTCTACATCTCGCGCGCTCGCACTGCCGTCCGCTCTCCCTCTCCATCTCTCCCCTAAGTATCCGCTCTGCTCTGGAGCGCTTAAGTTAAGTTAGGCTTAAGCAGTTCATGTTTCAAAGTGTACTAATAAACACCTACGCACGTCGCGTAAAAAACCCAAAAGTACCCGCGTATTTTTATGCGTACCATTCGATCTTGGGGCTTCAATTATTTCATCGATCAAGCCGCACCGCCCCAACATTTTGGTCCAGTTCGAGCCGGATTTCAAAATCTTTGGACTTTCCTCTCCTGGAGTTTCCTTTGATTTTGTCCCAGCAGGCTTGAAACACTCCAGATAAGTTCCGCTTACTATAATTGCCGGTCATACAGCCAGTTTTTCGAACCCTATTTCGACTAACTTTCTGTATGATATATTGTCTAAATCCAAAAGAGATTAATCCGACGCAACGGCATTTAATATATGTATTTCAATTCCGTTACTTGTGCCCGACAATATTCCAGTTTCCTTTGCCCACAGTTGCACACTTGAAACAATTCCAGTAAATATTTCAGTGCTACTATTCAACGAAAATATTTGTCAAATATATTTTCAATTCCAATCGTGTGTAAAATATAACTCAGCCGCAGTAAAAAATTCCCGGTCATAAAATTTTTCCTTAAGATTTGCACTCTTTATTTTTTACTGTGTTCCAGCTGCGTGTGTATATTTACATAAATATTCTAATACAGTCCACTCTAACTACTCTTTCTAATACAGTCCACTCCAACTACTTTTCTCGACCTACAAATACGGCTAAACTATTTCTAAAATTAAAAACAAAGTGACAATATCCACAAATTTACTCCAGCAAATCGTTTGCAATTTAGTTGTGCAGGTGACAAACAAACGCACCGACACACAAACATAAGCGAAGTCTTTCCCATTCCCGCAACGTTATTCTGCTACTCGCAATCCACATATGTACACACATACATACGTATATCGATACCTTCGCCAGTGCACAGTGGGTCAAGAGCTCACAACAAATGTTCCTTCCAAACATACAATATTAAAGTCCGTAATTCTTTACATAAGTCCGACAATCCGATATAATAAATATTTATTGACTCTGCCTATCCTACAGTGTGACCGTATATATTTACAATCTTAATTGGTTCCTAAATTCCAATTTGATTCCAATCCGTTTCCTTACTTCTGAATTAAAATTCTAAATTATTTAACGTCATGGCAACATCAGTAAAATCCGCTTTAACCCGATTTATGGCCACAGCTGACTGTCTGATTCACTTTGAGGCCACTGTGAACGCTCCAGGTGCTCCTACCCCAACGTTATCCGCCTATAAAATCCGTCGCGATCACCTCAATTCCTTGTGGCAAACGGTAAAGGCAGCATACGACATATGCTCCGACTGCATTATAGCTGCAGGCGAGAGCGCCGCAGAAACAAAATCCATACTAAAGTCCAAGTATTACCAAACGTACTCCACTTATGAAATATTTGCCGCGCAGCTGATGGAACAAATCCAAAAAGGCTACTCCCAAATACCTCAAGCTCCAGTAACTCCGTCCCGAAATTCCACGTCCTATGGGTGTCGGCTCCCTCCTATCGACACAGAGGTTTTCTCTGGCGACTATCTTCGCTGGCCGACTTTCCGGGACCTTTTCACGGCAATATACATAGACAATCCGAGTCTAACGCCCGTTGAAAAATTATTCCACTTAAATTCAAAAACAAGTGGCGAAGCTCATTCCATAGTTTCAAGATCCCCACTCACGAATGATGGCTTTCGCTCAGCCTGGAATAACCTAACTGAGCGTTTCGAAAACAAGCGATTGCAGGTGAACAGCCACCTGAAAACACTTTTCAATGTGCAATCCATAGCACAGGAGTCGGGAGCAGCCTTAAAGGAACTTCAACGCACTTTTCAAGGTTGCTTAACTTCCTTAAAATTTTCCGGTGTTAATATTGAGAATTGGGACCCTATCCTGGTTTATATGTGCTCGACAAAACTACCAAAGCTCACTCTCTCATTATGGGAGCAATCCATCCAAAATAAAGCCGAAATTCCTACGTGGCTTGAGCTTGATGCATATTTGACGGAGCGCCATCTAACTCTTGAGGCCGTCGATAGCTTCCGATCTTCCAATTTCCACCACGTCCAGTCCAAAGACACAAATCGAGAGGCAGAATTTCCAAAAATAAATTCCTTCAACACAAGGTTAGTTCCGATAACCAAAGGCTGCGATCTGTGTTCGAAGAAGAACCACCCCGTGCGTATATGTCCACGCTTCCTACAGATGACGGTAGAAGATCGCTTAGCCTATATCCAAAGGAACCAGTTGTGCTCCAATTGCTTTGCAAATAGCCATCAATTCCGGGATTGCACAAGCGCTCACAACTGTCTCACT